>NC_137637.1:18363085-18478085 GCF_963383615.2 Lipophrys pholis
ATAGGTCATGGAATCAGGCCCAAATGGTGTCCAGTCGTGTTGCTGTGTAAACATTTGTGTTGAAACGTCGCATAGCTCTCAGATATTTACGGTCATCTTTGGATTGCATAAATGGATCAAACCCTTTGTTCTGCTCTTGCCACACCCGTAAAAAAGACATCTGACTTTTGTTAGGAGACTGAAGCTTGGTTCAGTTGTCTCACTCTCGCTAAATTTAGGAGTTTATTTCTTCTATTTTAATAAAAACCTGGAAGAGCGATGACAGATTGATGTTCTTCACTCAAATGCTTCGAACATAAAAGGTTCCAGTCCAACTTCCCTCCCTGTTTCTTTCATTATTTCTCTCTTTTATGAAGCCTCAACATATACAAACAGCCCTCAGTGAGTGCTTTCCTCAATGCAATGTTGTGTTGGACAATGGCCAGTTTGCTTGAGGAAGGAAGGCTTGAATGGAATGAAATATGACTGGCGAATGTGCAGAGTTCAAGTGGACTTTGCAGAATCAATTTCTGCTATATTAACCAAGTGCAATATAAATAGCATATGACTCGCATTGTTCATGTTCCTTTTTCTATGTATATTTTTATTGATACATACTTCCTCTTGGGAAAGTTATGTTTTAAGCTGGAAATGTAGAATACTTCCATCATTTCACTCTCTTTATGATTGATTCGCAATCAGGACGGGAAAAAAAGACCATTTACAATTCTCACATCAAATGAACTACTTAGATTTTCACATTGTCATTGTTAACCTTCGATTCTTTTCTTTTCTCTTTCTCTCTCTTGCTGTTTAGTGGATGTAATCATCAGAAATCAAGTTTCATTAGCTCTTAGTGGGACGCGGTCCATGGACCTAAGTGTGACCCACAGGCTGTTGCATCCAGGCCCAGAGTCGGCCATGCTGGCCCCCCATCCTCCCTTCTTCCTGGGATCCCTCACCGCTCAGAATTGCTCACAGTTTTCCCAGCAGCACTTGCAGGTAAGGCCCAAGGGAAGTTTTGGTCTTGAGATGAAATATCTGCAATCTGTATGTGCAGTGAGCCTTACTGTGCCTCAGAGTTGCTCAATCTTTTGAATACAAATAACGATGTAAGGTTAATGGTGCATGTTTTTTGGGCTTTTAAATCATAACCGAAAAAAGAAAGTTCACATATATCAGCACCCAGTATGGCAGCAAGGAAATACTAATATGGCTTTGTCTGCTTATACACTTATTCGTAATCTCCGTCAGCTTTCACCAAGCCTCCATTACAGTTGGCATAAATGAGCAAGAGGCAGGTTATGTTACAGGAAACAGACCACTTTCTCAGGATTTATTAAACATTGACATTTATCACAGGTCAACAGTTTCATGCTGACCTCTGAGTGCTTGAATAATTTGTCTTATTGAATTATTCTGGTTCAAATATTTGTCTATATGCATACATTTACTCTTTACAGACAGTGACAGTAGAAATTTGAACCCCCTTGTTTTAATGTCACAGACACTGTGCCAAGCTTTGACTTGATAATTCACTTTTTTCTTCTCAGTATAACATCGAACAGAGGAAAAGAGAGATGGAGGAGGAGCAAAGAGAGGAACTGCAACAGCTGATACGAAAGAAAAGACCTGTACAGAGTGAGTTGCGTGGGTGGTGTCTCTTCATCACCGGCTTACATTTTTATGCAGTCCACAAGGTTGTGGACGTGCTCTTCATGAGTCATAGTACAGTGCATGGCTCTATAAAAAAAGAAGGGGATTTCCATTGCTGTACACTCTGGTTTCAAGGAAATTCGTAAAAAAAAGTCAAACCAGAGTTAAACAAACATTTTTTTGGTGTTTAAAGAAACACTGCTATTTTAATTAGACCTTGAAAAGTGACAGATCTATTTTTGAAGTCCCATTTTGATACACGAAACCTTGTATAAAAAAAAAAGAAAGTATTTTCTTACTATTTTATTGCATTATTGACTCTGTTGGCTGTGAGTCTCCCTCGTGATGCACATAGTTGTCTTTTTTTTTTCATGCTAAGCCTATTATTTTAACTTTAAATGTCTTGCAGGTGCTGTAGCCAGTCAGCTGGTGAGGCAGAGACTTCGGGAACATATAATCATGAAGAGCCAGCCTACACATGACAGGGTCGCTCCCAGCCGCAACAGTCCTGTGCTGGGATACGGGTGAGAAAGAGTTCAAAGCACACTATGGACTCAGAGAACTATAAATGAAACAAAAGCATTGAAACAAGGGGATGGATACAGAGAATTAAAAAAAAAAAAAATCTTTCATCTGATTTGGCTCCTTCCTATTCCATTGAAAAGAAAACTGATAGGGTGGAGTGGCAAAGCAAACAGTTCACTCATTTCAGACTTTTGATAATAATTTGCATCTGCACCCACTATACATGGATTGATATATTTTTATAACGAGTGTTGCACTATGCTTAACCCCACGGACACAAATTAATATAGATTGCGACGTTTTTCCAAGTTGCCCATGTTTGTCAATGTTTAGATTACCTAGTATCTACTGGATTTGAAGCATTTTATATGTGACTATGCAGTAGTTTTGGAAATACTGTCTGTGAGTCTAACCCGCAGGATGTGCTCCAAAATGTATTTGACTCTGTTCTTTAAAGAAAAGTCACTGCCTATTCAATTGCGTAAATGGAGTCTTGTATATATTGTTTTTGTCACCCAGGCTACCAGTTTCTGACTTGTCCTCAAAGCCTCAGCCTACGTCCTGTGACCAGCGTAAGGACCTCGCCCTGCGAAGAACAGGTGAGACACCTGTTTGTGTGGGAGATCAGGGTTGCCACCCTGAGGTTAGAGCTGGGAAGGTCACTGGTGATTTTCCATCTCAGGTGCTTTCTCTCATGGCTCGCTCTTTGTAATTTGAGTTGAAACTCAAAGTCATCTTATTGCATAGCCCAGTGGAATATTTTGTTCAGTGTGATACTTTCTACTGTCTCAGCAAAGTGTCATTATGTTACACGTCTTGGGCGAAAGAATGAGACAGTGAGGGACAGAATGAAGATAGAGATGAAGGGAAACTCATTAAGCATCAAGCCTGCGGGGCCAGAGAGGAAGACCAAGCACACATAAAAACAACAGCAGCAGTGAGACACAAAGACCAGAGCAGTTACATAACTTTTACTGAAGGTGTGTGTAAAATGAACTGCGTGAGAGTCTGGAGCAGGTCTCCATCTCTGTGTGAATGAGAGCGGGAGTGGTTCTGTTTTCCTGTACATTTCTGGGACTGTACTGGCCATTATTTATTTGTGTTAACCTGGAACCCTCTCACACACACTCACACACACACACACACACACACACACACACACACACACACACACACACACACACACACACACACACACACACACACACACACACACACCCACACACATGGTTTTGTTGGCTCAGTAACAAAACAAATATTCCCTTTATCTGATCCAACTCAGCCACTACTGATTGATTACTTTGTTTGGGTTTTATTGGAGCCTGACCAATGTATACATAGATTTATTTATTTTTTTTTAGCTTTTGATCAGGGTTTAAGCTCAGATTGCTTCAACCTGGTTTTGTTGTAGAATCCGAGACACTCAAAATAGTTTGCGCTCAACTGGAGTAGTTTGTTAAAGGTGAATAAGACTTAAAGGCTTTAGTGTCAATTTTCTTTTTCATTTTCTTAAACCTTTCATTGTGTGGCTTTCTACATGTGTTTTTGTATTTCTTTATGTGTTTCTCTGCCCGTGTGCAGTCTCCGAGCCCACACTGAAGTGGAAGTTAAAGAAGCTCATCTCCACGAGGCCGAACCCACTGCAGCGCAAGATCAGCGCCCCTCCTCTTGTCAAACATAGGACCGAAACTCTGGGTACACTACATTTATCTCCATTTGCCTCAATGATGTCATTTCCACATAAGACACAGACTCTTAAGAAACAATATGAAATCCAAATGTGAAGAATTAATAGGGTTTGAAGTATCGTGATGGGTTTGCTGTCTTACATCGTTGTGCAGACTCCTCTCCAAGCGGCAGCAGCAATCCAGCCTCTGGGTGCAGCTCACCAAACGAGAGCCTTCACTCAGATAACGGGACTCTCTCACTGGCTCAAGAAGTGAGTCCTTCTTTTATGATAAAGCTCCAGTCCTTATTCACTGAGCCATAGTCTCGGGTGTACGTGTTGGTTTGGATAAAAGCAATGCATTTGATCAGTAATTGTTGTGATGTAGCCCATAAAGAGTTTTGTCATTCAGCCATGAAAATTCTCCGTCTGTTTCACTTTCACAGAGACTGTGGTTGTGTTTTAGATTAGGCCATTTAATGTTTCTTTTGCATTTCAGCTCCAAAAAATGCCCCAAATAACAGTATTAATCTGATAATGGTACCTCAGTACTTATTTAATCAATATATTATTTTACTGTGACTTCTTTTGGTTATGATGTCCACGTTATTGTCTTTTGTTGACTTTTACCAACTAAACAAGTCAGCAGTATTTAAAAGACGCAATTAGTACGAAAAACACTTAATTCTTATTTACTTTTTCAGCAAACGTAGCTAAAGAGAAATCTGTAAATGTTAATGGATGATGTGTTCACCTCCAGTTGTTTATATGCATGGATAATGTTAATAATGTTTTTATTTATTGCAGTCTCAGAGGTTACTGATGAAGGATTTAGCTCATTTCACCTCGCCTCCCAACCCCACAGCCAGGCCCAACATCAGTGCTGGGCTTCCTGCACCGGTGAGCAATGAATACCTTTTTTTATTACTATTAAACTTCCATATTTTCAACGACCAAGTTCCTGTGCAATGTTTCAGTTTATAGGCCACAGGTCAGTGATACTCTGTGATGCTATCAATGTATGCGTATCTAATGGTGAGTTTCTCAAATAGTGCGTGCATACTTGTACACTTACAGAAGCATGTGGTATCTTCATGCTTTCAGTTCCCTCCTGATTTCTGTGGGGCTTTCATATTTTTTTTCCATTCCATGTGGTCATTTACTCACTTGATGAAGTTATGTACACATTAGTTAAAGGGGACATATCATGCTAAATCCACTTTTTTAGCCCTTAAATGCATGTTGTTGTATATTTAGAGTGTTTAGAAGTACAGAAAAGTTCAAAGTAGTCTCTTCAGGTGCTCCGTTGATATCTTTATATTCTGTTTTGGTCATATTTTGCGATCCGTTTCGATTTTTCTATTCTCTATTACGTTTTTTGAACTATTACGTCACAGTATTCCCGGCGGAACTGCCAAATTAGGACATCGACACTTCGAGCAATCCGCCATTTTTGTTTCTCGCTGCGATTTTGTAGTTCAACCTAAGGGTGCCGAAGTTACGAGAGGAGAAGTCGAAATGTTCGGTTGTTGGATGTAGTAACCCACAAGCTTCGTTACACCGTCTCCCAGCATCAGAACCTTTTCGAAGTGCCTGGTTGAGTTTTATTTTTCACAGAAATGTACCCACATCTGTGGGTAAGGTCATTTTTGTGTGCGCGAAGCACTTTAAGGACGACTGCTTCAGCAACCTCCGCCAGTATAAAGAAGGATTTGCCGAAAGACTTGGTCTGATTGAGCGGTCAGTTCCTTCTATCTATGGAGACGACGAACAGAGCACTTCGGTAAGCTGTATATAACGCTAAAAAGTGTGATGATAAGACGTCCCTGTCATTGTTTTGTTAGCATTAGCAGTTGCACCGTCTTCATATGTTAGCGCTGTGTGCTCGTTTTAGATTATAATGTAACTTCTGTGTTAAATAGTCGTTGTAATACAGGCAGTATTGTAGTAGTGGGCATGGATGGAGAAGTTAGTGTAAATATAGTAACACACCATTGCGTTACATCCATATGAAGATGTTGTTCTGTAGGTGCATCATCGTCATTTTCATCTCGCTCCGCCGGGTCCGACTCTGGCTCCAACATGTATGGCTGGATGGACAAATCTTCCGTTGTTGACATTTTGTAAATAATGTGTGAATATAAAGTTTCTGCGCCGCTAGATAATTGTATCTGTTCTATCAAACTACAAAGATGGCCGAACAGGGTGGCGTTGAACCGAGTGTCACCTCTGCAACCTGGAGAGGAGGAGGGGTATGAAGTGTCTCATTTGCATTTGAAGAGACCGCCCCAAAACGAGTTGCTCTCAGAAGCACATCAGAAAAGGGGTAGAAAAGGGGCCTGTGGAGCTCTAATAATGAGGAATTCAGACCCAAGCATTGCAGTTCCGCTTTATATAGACCACAACTGTATGATTTATATGTAAAAAGGAAGGATTTAAAAGCATGATATGTCTCCTTTAAGTCAACTATATTGCATGAGTTTAATAAACTGTCAACCTCTTCTAGAAGTGTAGCTTCTTTTGGGGAATTCCCTGTAAGCAGCATTTGTCATCCTATTTATGTTTCCACCTCTTCACCCAGGCTGACTTGCGATTAGCAAGGCCATTGGCAGTGTCTGCCCTGCACCAGGTATTTCTGCCCCTTGAAGGAAGTAATCCAGCTCTTGCTCAGGGGCTGCAGCCGGTGCTCATATTGGAACCGCATACTGGGCTGGTCCGCACGCAGCTCGTTTCTTGTGAGTTTATCATTTGTTAATATGTCACGGCAGAAGAAGGGATTAACCCCAATGAACATTTGAATGTTGTGACAGTGCAAACACAAATAAAACTATATAGTCAAATGATGCCATTAGTTTGACTGTCAGTTTGAGGTCAGCCATTCAGGGAGTTTTATTCGCTGTTATTAGAAGCTTCAAGTTTAGATTAAAGCATAAATAATTATTGAGGATGTGTGTTTCACATTTACTTGAAGGTACATGGCTCGGCTGTTTAGAAAGATTGATTAGATGGCCACATAGCTTTTCAAATCCATATTTTCTATTTGTATTTTTTTAAAGGGTACATCAATGTTAGTTATGTGTGATAACCACGGGTTCTCACTTTGTTATGTCTTGGTGGTGTAAATAATGATCTTACTGATGGCTGTGTTGCACTTAGCTTTGCAAGTTTAAGGTCTTGACCTTGTTGCCTTGTCGTTTCAGCCTCTGGTTGTGTTTTTAAAATAAGTCAAAATGAATTTGATAAAACATGATAGCCATTCATTTTAAATGAGTCTGTCTCATTTATCATTACGGTCCCTGAATATTATAAGTGGTGCAAGAGCGCTCTCTACAGCTTTTAACAGAGATACTGCTTCATCCACATCTCAGAAATATTCAGTACACTCACTTCACTTGGTATAGCGCTGTGATTCATGTTAGACTTACATATTTCTGAGCCATATCAGAATGATTTATCAGCTCATTAACCATTCATCATCATTATCAATATTCATTTTACTTTTTCAGATTTTTTTTTTTTATCAGCAGTTTTTTGCTTTGCATTTGCTCTGATCCATTTTCATCTTGCCCATAACTTCCCATTATAGCATGTCTTTTTCTGTCCTCTCATCTCCAGTTCCAGGTTTGAGCCCCGTGTCTCTGCAGCAGCAGCAGTGTCACCTGTCCTCCACCTCCAGACGAGAAGTCTCATTGCACTCCCACCCACCTTTGGCGCGAACACGCTCAGAGCCGCCACCTTACAGCCATTCATCCCTATCTCTGCTCAGCAGCCACCCCCAATACTACCAGCACCAGCTGCTGCAGCTGCAGCACCCCAAGAGCGGGATGGACAGGTTCAAGCAGAATGCGCAGCTGAGCAAGGTGACAGGAGGCTGGAGTGAACACACAACATGGAACATATTAGTTCTCTCAAAATATGATGGATTTTTCTGACCGTCTTTTTTTTTTTATGTTTTTGAATTTTGTATTCCTCAATATGTAACAAACTTGAAGCAAAAGTTATTTGTTTGGATCAGTTGTGCACAAGCACATCTGGAATAAGGACTGAGTATATTCATGTTCACACAGATCCCATCAGAGGACATGGACCTGGAAGAAACTGGGTCGGGGACCGGGTCTGTGTGCGGCTCTGAACCCGGCTCAGTGTGTGAGGATGGCTACCACAGGAGACAGAGCACTGCCAGCATAGACTCTGTCTATGACACAGAGTCCCCCACCTCGTCCCGCGAGAGCTTGATTGAACCCTCTCATCCTTTCAGTCAGGTATTCAAATACAGTTTCCTGATCACAGAGAGAGGGAGTGCGTGTGTGAATAGGTCCATAGCTTTAGCTTTTGCAGTAATACTTGAGACAAGTGCAATTGCATCCAGTAGATTGGAGCATGTTGTAGCCATCAGGAGGCGCTGTTGTTTTACATATGCAATCTGAAACGAATGCTGGGCTTAGTAATGTAGGACTACTGGCCTTGCTCATTTTTCTCTATGAGTCACTCATTCGAAACAAGCAGCATTAAATTGATTGAATGATTTAACAAAGTTGCAATTTATGAATGAGAGGCATTGGACTACTATACTGTGTATATCAACTGTTAACTACATGCTGCAGCTTTTTAATATTTCTGTTCTCTTCTTCTTCACCTCCTATTCTTGGAAACAGAGGCAAGTAGTCCTTAGACCAGGTCTCCAACTGGATCACCTGGGTGTGCCTACCCTAATATGGCCTCATCAGCCACTGTTTCGAACACAGTCCTCTCCACCAGATGTGGATGTGAATGTGAAGTCTCCGACTTCACATCCACCCCCTGCCATTCCTTCTTTATCGCTGTCCAGCACTGCAACAGACATACAGCTGCAATTCACCACAGGTGAGGGGTGGCGACCTGTGATGAGAAACGGTTTTAAAAATAGTAATTAACAATGCTGATTTAATTTCACACATTGGTGTGTGTGTGTGTGTGTGTGTGTGTGTGTGTGTGTGTGTGTGTGTGTGTGTGTGTGTGTGTGTGTGTGTGTGTGTGTGTGTGTGTGTGTGTGTGTGTGTGTGTGTGTGTGTGTGTGTGTGTGTGTGTGTGTGTGTTTGCGTGCGTGCATGCGTAGGTTTGGTATATGATGCTCAGATGCAGAAGCACCAGTGTACTTGTGGGGACAACAGCCTCCACCCTGAGCATGCTGGGAGGGTCCAGAGCATCTGGTCTAGACTGCACGAAAGAGGCCTCAGGAACCAGTGTGAGGTATGGTACACTAGCAGATGGACCCACCATGGGCATTATATTTACTTTATATGTTTGATCATATACATGATCCTGCCATATTTATGAAAACATAACTGTTTGTGTGTGCGTGCGTGTGTGTAGCGCATCCACAGTAGAAAGGCCACCCTGGAAGAGCTGCAGTCTGTCCATTCAGAAAAGCATGTGCTTTTGTTCGGCACCAACCCGCTCAACCACCTCAAGTTAGACAACCGCAAGCTGACTGGTAAGATCAATAACAACACAACAACGAAACTGTACGAATTGTAAAAACAATGATCACTGTTCTTACTGCTGTGATATGTCATATTTTTGTTCTTGCAGAAATCTTGTCTCAACAGAATTTAGTGACGTTACCTTGTGGAGGACGTGGGGTAAGTGCTGCACGCAGCTGTAAGCGCATATGCACGCACAAACACACCTGCGTTAACCTTTTATGCCCTATTGCAGCATTGTTTTGACATACATTCATTTCATGCACATTTATTTTTAACTCAGCTGTGCCCACCACTTGCCAAACCTTAAGTCACATCTCTGCCTTAACTTCTATGCAAATATACAACAAATGTACTTGTTGGATACTTGTTCCAATATGAATAAGAATAATAGTAATAATAGTAACAGCTACTCTCACCATACTCTGACCTTAAAACATCTAAATATTAATTGATATCCTTCCACTGTTTTGTCCTTTTCATGATATGAATCCTCATAGCTTAGTGTGCGAGCAGGTTTAGGGCCTCAGATGTGTAGAAAAACAAGAGCAGACACACACACACACACACACACATACACCCGCACACACACACACACACACACACACACACACACACACACACACACACACACACACACACACACACACACACACACACACACACACACCCATACACACGCACACACAAAGCATGAGTCTTTAGAACAAAAGTCACGTGGGAGTCCTTCCACTTATCTAATTGCCTTACTGAATAGCAAACATTACATGCCTGATTACTTCTCATTACACAATTAAACTAATAATGCTACAAATTGCAAATGCCATGGTTTCTGGCCAAAATAACTCAAAATATAAGACTGTACAAAGTTGAGATGTCGGGAAAGAAGAAATGAAAGAATATCAAAAACGCAGGAGAGGAAGATTTTTGGGGTCAACGTAGGGACACAATTTGATGAAATGTAACTATGGACAATCTGAAAAGCAACAATAAAGACGATAGGATTGACAAAAGATGTTACACCTCTGATATGACAAAAGGAGACGGGAGAAGGCAGAAGGGGGCTGGGTGTCAGATGATAAGAGGACTGATCTGCCTGGATTTCCGGCCCTTGGCTGCTCTGGTTGAGGAGTGGTGATTGGAACAAGATGGCAAAGTCTGTGATAAAAGCAAATCCTCTGATTTCATTGTTCCATAGCTGGACAGCAGCACAGCACCAGAGAGGAATCTCAAAACTTAACAGCAAAACACAGGATGGAGGTTAAACTTAGAATAGATGCAATGATATCAGTGTTATAAAAGAAGAGACAGTTAGCCCACATTTATTTGAAGCACATGAGTCAAAAAAACAACACTATACACTAATTATATATTTTCTTTGGATTTATGTAATATAGCAGTAGTTTTTCTCGTTGAGCCATTCGAACTAGCAGAATGAAGCTTTTATTTGGGAACGTCATGTACATTTTCATTCAGGATAGAATTTATTTTAAATGACTGCAAAAAAAAGTGGAGTATCTTTACATCAATTCAAACAGACGGTACATTTTCTGTGACTGGATTTTAAACGGACTCTACGTGTCTCACTCTGTTTTACTGACAGGTAGATATTGATACAGTCTGGAATGAACATCACACATCAGCAGCTTCCCGTATTGCAGCCGGATGCGTCACAGACTTGGCTTTGAAGGTGGCTCAAGGAGAACTGAAGGTGTGGCTTTACAAAAAAGTAACAGTTTGTTATTACCATTCTGTGTTTTAGTGGAACAAAGTAAACACAAGACTGTGTAGCAGGGTGTGGACTGAAATATACATTAGAAGGGGAACTAAGTAATAGCTACCTGCAAAAGCAAATGCATCAATAATTTTAGGAACTGCAGTGTGAAATATACAGCAAGGTGTTTTTTTCTGTCTCCTCTCAGAATGGCTTTGCAGTGGTGAGGCCCCCTGGACATCATGCAAACCATTCCTCCCCCCTGTAAGTACAGCAGCACACACACACACACACACACACACACACACACACACACACACACACACACACACATACGTACCAGGAGCCAGGAGGCCTGCAAAGTGTTTCAAAGGATTTATTACAGATCAGCCAAACTTCTGAGCAAGAGAGAGAAGGAAACAGAGCATCTTAGTGTGTGCGTGCGTGCGTGCGTGCGTGCGTGCGTGCGTGCGTGCGTGCGTGCGTGCGTGCGTGCGTGCGTGCGTGCGTGTGTGTGTGTGTGTGTGTTACCTCCTTGTTGCCTCAGGCAAACGACCTCCCCCGCTTGTTTTTTTTCTTTTTTTTTGTGCTTTCAAGACACAAAGCACAGCACCTCAAGAAATTTTGTGCATGTGTGCTCATGTGTATTTGTGCATGCATGGATTTGTGGCAGTCTTTGATGGGAGGCATTGGCCCAGTAACCACATTCATCTGGGACCGCGTGTGTGTGTGTGTGTGTGTGTGTGTGTGTGTGTGTGTGTGTGTGTGTGTGTGTGTGTGTGTGTGTGTGTGTGTGTGTGTGTGTGTGTGTGTGTGTGTGTGTGTGTGTGTGTGTGTGTGTGTGTGTGTGTGTGTGTGTGTGTGTGTGCTCAGCACTCCTTGTCACTAGTTATTTATGGGACGTTAATGACTTTTTTGGATGAGCAAAGTTTGGATAGTATTTTATGCATACACTACACGTACACACATGAGCACAAAGGCATTTGCTATTTACGACCCTTGCTGACACTGCCACTTCCACCACCCTTTCATTGTTTTTTATACATCAACAGTTTTTCTGCATACCTTTACTGCAGACACTGAGTGTTGAGGGAGCTGCTGCATCAGGCTGGGACTTTAGTCCTCTGAAATCATTTCACATCCTGCTAGTAATCATCACCGTGTTATTATTTGAAATGAGAAGTGAATTTTTATGATAAGCCTATTTTATGTTCGCCACAACATTTGTGGGTTCTGCATTTCCCAGGAGCAAAGTATTTTCCTCTCAGAACAATAATCCAGTAAGAAAAGGCATTTTTTTGTGTGCCATCGGGGGATCATGAAATGCACAACAACTTGAAATGAGTATTTGCTGTAAATGTTAATGTGGCAGCAGCGTGTCTTTGTGATTCTGATATGACTGTCTTTCTCTAATGATATGACATCAGATAACTCAAGACACGTCTTAGAGGTTCCCGAGGTCCGTGTGGTGATTTTGTGTTATTAATTTGCCGAAGTTGTCCTGATAAACACATGTGGCTGCCACTCTTCCTGTCTGTTTGTCCACAGGGGCTACTGTTTCTTCAACTCTGTGGCCATCGCTGCCAAGCAGCTCCAGCGCAAGCTCAACGTCAGCAAGATCCTCATTGTGGACTGGGTGAGGACCCACCACATGAGCAGTATCGCTGCTCCCCAGATGGACAGGAATAAACAGACAAAATACACAAATACACAGTCACAAAAATGTATCGCAGGTACAAACAAGGTCCCAGATGTCGAGCAGCCCTACAGTAGCACTGCTTTTCATCATTTAGTTCATTTGGACACCTCTGGTATCCATGTGTGAGCCGAGTCGTCATATGTGCTCAGCATGGACACCAAATCACACACAGTGATACCAACATACGCCCACACATACATGTGCTAATATTGATGCACCGCCAGGTGGTCGTCTCTGTTGTGTCTATGACCCTACGCCACATCTTCACATACTGCACGCTCTCTGTCATATTACCACATCAAACACTGGAAACATATTTGACTTCATCTAAAAGTGTTCAAGTCAAACCACAGTGAGACGCAGAATTTATCAGATTTGGATTATGTGTTGAGAATTAGTTTCATTGTACCTAGAAGTATTTTTTACCCGGAGGAGGCGGGGGGGGCACTGGTCTCGTGGCCCTCCACCCTCTCATACAGCGTGCACGCTATGCGTGAGTACCCTAACACACTTCATGACGGAGCGAGGAGTTTGACCATCTGGGCTCTCGCTGTAGAGCCGCTACTTTTTATACTCGCTCTTTCAGCGACACATCATCAGTAGGGTAAAACCAATGTGTCTCATGATGGTGTAAATCTAGCTCAAGTTTTCTATTAGTGGATAAATAATGAGAGGAGTCGGCTGAGGTGGTTCAAACATCTAATAAGGATCCCTGCTGGTATTCTGTCATTGGAGGTGTACCACAAACGGTCAATTGGCAAGAAGCCCAGAGGTCATTCTAGGGCCCGCTGCAGGTCTAGCTGGAGGAGGAAAAACAGAGATGCTTGTTCTTCTTTGCTCTCCGTTCTGCCGCAGCAACCACATTTGGACTAGGTGGGAAAGGAGATGGATAGATGTTTTATTGTATTTATCACAGCATGTTCCACCTTTCTTGTATTGCTCCATTGTCAATCGGTGTAGTGGCTCGTACTCTCATCTCACAGCGGTAATATCCTCAGTTCAATTCTAGGACCTTTATGGAGTTTGCATGGGTCTCCTCCTAATTACTCCAAACTCCAAGAAAAAAGCATGTTACGTCAACTGACTTTTCTAAATTCCTGTGGCTGACAATGTGTGTTTGTGATTATCTGTTTGCCACTTCATGGTGTAGTGACCCTTCGCCTAATGTACCATTAAAGCGTGTGTGGAAAATGATCAGGATATGTCTTCAGGCAATTCAATGTATTTATTGTAACATTTTGAGCAATTACGTGAAGCCATCAAAGTTTCAATATTGAGCTGAACCTATCAGGAGTCGTAAGCTCCTTCCTAAACTGCCGTCCACTCGTTTTCCAGGATGTGCACCATGGCAACGGGACACAGCAGGCTTTCTACAAAGACCCAAGCGTACTGTACATCTCCCTGCATCGTTACGATGATGGCAACTTTTTTCCTGGTAGTGGACACCCCAGTGAGGTATGCACCAAACAGCCCTCCGTGGCAGTGCTGTGTTTGTCTGCTTTTGTTTGTGTTGTTATGGTGACATCTGGGTGTTTGTCTGCGTCCGCATGCACCTAGATTCCTGTGAACCCGGTCGTTTAATAATACCACATGAGAAAGCTCTTTTCTTCAACCACTCTCCTTTTGTGTTGTAGTAGATTTAACATTTTGGATTTCGATGCAGCCATGTTTTTGATGCTAATTCGACAGGCTACACAGTTCATAAAAATACCACCCGTGTCTCATAAAAAATAAATATGTTGGCTTAGAAATCTTTGGCAATCGTGTGATTCCAGTGGGACTTTAGTTAGCTCAAGAGCCTTGTGTTTAGCATTTACTTGTCAAAACAGGAAGAGTAATTATAAATCAAGCAATTATACGCATGATATGAAGTTTCAATTATAATTTGGATTTGATCACGAAGACGGGCTTTCATGTTGGCTGTTTGTATGCCACCAGTGAAAATAAGAGAGAATAATATATGTGTGCTATCCATTGACAACAAGGGCTTAGGTTTACCACATCTGTCCCGCTGCCGCCGTCACACTGTGATCAAACATGGTTTTGATACCTTTGGATTTTTTAACAACTTGCTACAATTTTTAAGTGTCTACAAGGTTTAATCTGATGGCTTTCAAAATATATTTAAGAATTTTCTATTGTGGTTTTAATGTGTTCGAAGCTGAACACAAATCTTTTAAAAAGGGTTGCAGCAATCATCTGGATGTTCTCACTTTGGGGTACTGCATTCTTCGCATTACTATTTCAGAATGTCGCAAACTTGTTGAGTAACTGCCGTAAGTTTGCTTCCATACTTTCAGTTTACTGGAGAAACTTCAAGGCTTTGGATGTCAAAACTTCACAACAGGATGTGTGCATGCCGATGTTTGCGTACAGGAAATTGAGATGCCTATGAAATCTGCCTGTGGTCTCACCAGAAACCAAGTGTGATGACTATCCCCAGTCAGACGAACTGACCCCCAACCCACGCTGGCATTCACCACCCATTCAGTCCCCCCGCATTCCCGCCGCTCATTCTCCCATCCTCCCCCACAATAATGAGGCTAAAATAGTCAATGTTTTCCCATAAAATCCCCTGACGAGGGACGGTACATAAAACGCTCTGCCGGCTTGGATGTGGCTTTTCCTTAAGTGGCCTCTCAACCTCTGTTGAGCAGTGCGGTAAACCTCTGGAGTCTCGCTGTCCCCCGTGTAGGTATATAACACACTATGGGGTAGGGGTGTGATGTCATAGCCATAACAGAGAGTGCCGAGTACCGCACAGAAACCAGCGAAGGTCTAATCCAGTCCAGCATGTCTTGAGACATGAAAGGGAGAAAAAGGACACAGAGTAGTGCAAAAGACTTGGAGCCACAGCAGAACTTGTGTGCCTGTGTTCAAGTATGTGTATGCGTGCCCGCGTGCAAGTGCATGCGGGTACATTACCAGTTGGCAGAGGACAGGAGACCTCATGTGTTTTTCGTTTGCCCTGTGAACATCCTGAGAGAAGAATGGAGACAGACGCTCTGCGATGCTCATCAGCATTCTTTCTCTTTCAAGCATCCTCTCACACCCATACGCACACATACGCACAAAGGAAATCACCACACGTTTTTGCCAAGAGCGTGTCAATCAACCTCCTCAATCTCCCCTCAAACTGACACATTGACTGATGGAGAAGGGCTTAGAGAACAGCTAAATGGCTGCTAGCAGAACTACAAAGAGAGACGCAGGAATCCTTCAACCCTCCTTTCCAAGACCCGGGCCTCATTTCACTCTCTGCCCTGAATATGCGAGGTCAAACTGAGCGGAGTGCCGTTGAGGCTCAGCTTGGCATTTTACATTACACGCCAATCTTGATATTCCTTAAAAAAACATCCACTAAAATCATTTGCAGCACATTAAAAGATCAGTCTTGAGTAATATACCATGGATGTATTATTTGACGTGTCATTGCCCAGACTTACAAATTTTCTATACACATAATTGTGTACTTATTCATGTTATATACATTTCTTATATAAATAAACACTGTGATAACTATTCATAGGTTTTTTGGGGGTGTTTTGTTTTTTTTAAATCGGTCTGCATTTGCCAAAATAATAACGTTTCCCAGTATAGCAGTGCTCTGAAACGACTCAGAATGATTTAAAAGGCCATTTGACAAATTGTATTGAAATCAAAATGGAGGGACCAGGGTGTTGAATTAACAGCCATCCGTCTTTCATTTAGGAATCATAATCACTCCCTGGTGTTGCTCTAAAGAGTCACTTTCCCTCAGTTGATGCAATGCAAAGCAATCCAAGAGCAGTGCAGATATGTGAACCTTTGACACTAATCTATCACCGTTTCTCAACTTTCACTGGGATTCATTAACTTTGTTGACATGCACAAAACTGTTGTAGTCTCACTCTCTCTCTCTCTCTCTCTCTCTTTCTCTCGGTCTCCAGGTGGGAAAAGGTGCAGGCGAGGGCTTTAACGTGAATGTAGGATGGACGGGAGGTTTGAACCCTCCAATGGGTGATGCAGAATACTTGGCCGCTTTCAGGTAAAGAAGGAACACGTGCCTCCTGTATTTGCAACACACCGTACTTCTTTTGGTTTTAACTGTTTAAAATGTAACAGCTTACACTTATGTTTCAGCACGTTACTTGCTGTTCAATATGTTCTTGCATGAACATGAACATATTGAAGCCCTCATGACAGAGTCACTTCAAGCTTTGTGCCATTGTAGCAACAAAAAAAAAAAAACCCTGCCGACACGCCACCGTTAACATCATCTCGCCGTTTGCCAGCTACATCAGATCACTCTATCAATGCACTGAAGTTCTGTCTGCAAGCTAAGTTAGAACAAAATTGCACGCTGAATAGTTTGCGTTAAATGTAAAGCACACTGATCCCCTGCTTCATGTCAGTGATCATATCAGCCAGCAACAGTGAACACAGCAGCTGCGCCGGCAGCTCGGGAGCGAGCGCCAGCCTTCCTCTGCTATCCAGGTCTGTCGTACGCCAGTTGATCACTCGCAGGTCTGCCACACTGGCAAAACACTGGCTGTCAGTGTTACTGATATAGATCCGTGCGTTGGTGCCGTAACGGAGTCAATATAGCTTGTCTGAAATTAGATAACCATTAATACGGCTTCTGAGTCGATAGCAGTAGTATCACATTAGCAGTGACTCATTGTGGAGCTGAGTTGAAAAACCGCAATGTGTTACCCAGACATACCTTTGCTCTCGCCACACTTTTCATTTCACTCAGACCATTTTTTCCTGAATGAATATGGTTTGGTTCTGCACTCGACTGTAATGAACTCAGAATGTTTCTGTCAGCAACACTGGCTCGCCACCAGATGATTAAACAGTATGTGAGCTCTACGCAGTGCTGCATGCAGCAGACACAGTGGGTGGGCCCCTCGTCAAAGGAAAGATGCTAATGAGCTAACCCATACTGGTAAAAATCTGTAGACCCAATATGAAGACTCGGAAACACTAAGTCCAGTGTTTACTGGAGCCCTGCATGCTAATTAAGAAACAACTGGCCTTTTCCTGAGCAGGCGTCTGGTTTTGGTATTTTTTTCATCCAGTTTAGGAAATGGCAAGTGTTTTCATGTGTAAAGCTTCCTCAGTTTAACCACAGCATAGTACTGTAACGTATTGTATGGTGCATATAGAAATCAAAGCTGTGTGGAGGAGTGTCCCGGTGGTCCAGTGGTTTGAGGCTCATTCCACGTAGCTGTGATGTCTGGGATGCAAATCCAGGGAAAGACCTTTATCATATCCCACTATGGGGTAACCAATGTTCGTCAGGGAGAAAATTACCAAACAAACCCCCCCACACACAAAAAAACACACAAGATGCATTGTTTGAATAATATTTCAGTCTGCTGTGTCTGCAGCCTGTGAATTGAGTGTTGCAAATGAATGCATAACACACTATTAGACAAAAATTTAATGCATCATGATTTTATGTTTATGCAGTTCGGTACAGCTATCCTGGTGCCAGCTTGGTGATTTAATTTGAATACTTGATTCAGACTCCAGGGTGTTCCAGACCTTGTGTGTTTCTCCTCAACGTGGAACAGAAAACTAGTCATAGTGCGGTCTTCATTGATGTGTGTCTCTGTTTTTTGGGTGTGTAGTAGTGACAGGGGGAATATTGTGGTGAAGAGCAGCAGTGGGACTCAAGTACAATCAGGACGGGGCTCAGCTGCATTGAGATTGAGTGTCATGACGCAGTGTGTGTACGTGTGGAGGATTACTAAAGTGGTCAGAATCTGAGGTCAGTCTAATCACCGGTAGCAACGCGCATATGCAACTTCCAGTTTCAAAGGCAGAGCACGTATGTGCAGGTATTCCGGCTCGTGTGTTGTACCTACGTGAACGTACATATTTCCTTGTGCTTTCTAAATGGCTACTGACCAATGATGAACTACAGAGGAGAGGAGAATACAGCAGAGGAGAGGAGAAGAAGAAGTGGGGGGTGCATTGTTAGGGAATCCAAAGGCGGTGTAATTAGGCCCAATGGATCCCAGATGGCTGGCTGTCAGTGACGTGAGAAGAGGGACGAGCTCCTAATAGGAACCAGACGCACACAAACGCCTTTGAACTGCCGCTGAGAGAGGGAGAGAGAGAGAGAGAGAGAGAGAGAGAGAGAGAGAGAGAGGGGGAGAGAGAGGGAGAGAGAGAGAGGGAGAGAGAGAGAGAGAGTGAGAGAGAATCAAACGCGGCATGGGCTGTGCGCTCTTGCTAAATAACTGGCAGCGGGAGACAAGAGGAAGTAAGAAGGAGAGCATAGGAGCAGGGAAAGTGGTCTCCTCTGAGCATGCGAGCGTCTCAGTCCAGTTCTGGCAAGGCCTTCATTTTTTATCTCTCTCTCTGTCTCAGTACCACCTGTCTGAAGTTGTGCATTTCTACTTAGATTTTTTATTTTTTTTTCATATACACGCAAGAAGGTTTTGCAGAGCACCGCAACGTCTTTGTTCAGCGGCGCTCTACTTCACTTTTAAACAGTTGCACACATTCGCACCTGGGAGGTGCTCCACCTTCCAGCGCTGGCTGCTCACCAGGAGTGGATCAAGAACACAGATCAAGCACTTGGAGCGTTGCCTTTGATAATTTCTCTTTTCATCATTTTCAAATAGTGGGAGATTACATTTTAGTACATGTTTGCAGCTTACAATCCAGAAAGAAGTCGCACATTGTATGAACGTTCCGGTGGAAAAACTGCCAGCTCAGCTTTATTTTCTTTACCATTCAGATGACTGTAACTCTTCTCAAGTTCAGTCATTTATTGTTTCCACTCGGATCTGATGTTAATCCTTACTTTGTTTATTGTATTCACCGTATTCATGTTCCCACAAACCACCTGTTGAAAACAGAAACATCTTAAATGTGCCATATAAATCAGGCTGGGCCTCCAGAATGTATGAATGTGACATAATAAGCAGCATTTAGTTGACAGCACAGTGTTTCCTCTCCTCGTCTCCAGAGCTGTGGTGATGCCCATCGCCCACGAGTTCTCCCCTGACGTGGTGCTGGTGTCGGCCGGCTTCGATGCCGTTGAAGGACATGCAGCATCACTGGGAGGCTACAAGGTCACCGCCAAGTGTAAGCTTTCACCAGTTCCTCAGTCTCTTGTCACAGCCTCGCTCCAGACGAGGCCATTTTACATGTTCAAAGAACATTTTCACAAATAATTTACCAAACTGAATGTCTAAGAGGATTTAGAAGTCAGTAAAGTCTGCAGTGTGAGAGCAGAATATGTGTATGTGTATTGCAAAACCTAACAACTGAGACAGACAGTCAGTACGCTGTATGCCTGTGAAGTCAACCAGGGGTTATGAGTGGGCATTCATATTGATACGGTTTTAATTGATTGGCATCTGATTTATTTTTTAACTGAAATAAAGTTACAAATTAACATATTACATTTCCTCTAAAGTTTGTTAATGAAAGACCTTCTCATTTCATCCTATATAAATCGTGTGCGTACAGGAACTTGTGAGCACTAACGAAAAGAGGAAGTGGCCACCGGTCCATATGAAAGATGTGAAACCAGCTTGTAAACATTCACTGTAGCCCTTGAATTAAACGCTGGCTTTGGAAAGTGTGGATAGCTTTCAGCAACCTTTATTCTCAGCCCTGTCCAATCAGTACCTGGCTCAGCTCCCCGGATGTGTTTATATTTGTGTGTCTGTTTGTGATCTGGCCAGGTTTCGGCTTCTTGACTCGTCAGTTGATGTCACTCGCTGGGGGTCGGGTGGTCCTGGCTCTGGAAGGAGGGCACGACCTCAAGGCCATCTGCGATGCCTCTGAAGCCTGCGTCAGCGCCTTGCTGGGCATGGAGGTGCGATAAGCGTTCGTGCATGCGCGTCGATTCTTGCACACATGCGTGCGCTCCACACCGTTCTCTAAACACAGATTGTGCTCTGTGTCCCAGGTGGAGCCTCTGTCCCAGTCCGTGTTGGACCAGAAGCCCTGTGAAAACGCGGTACTTTCTCTGCAGAGAGTCATCCAGGTTCACGGTGAGAACTCGACACAGCGTGCAGTTTAACAAGCCTGCAGTGACGCCACTTTTCAGAGGTCTCGCTGCATCTGTCTGAGTGTTGGAATGAGTCCGAGGTGCATCTGCAAAGAAACTCACTTCACGTATGTTTAGCTGGAGCTCCTGCAGTTGCTGTCCTCTTACTTTAAAGGACCTATAACTGACTTCAGCTTCTACATTTTCTGCTTTTAGTTGTGATTGCTCCATTTTCTCTCTCTGAAGGTCATGTTTCAGATAATAAAAGGATAATCATACAAACCTTGAAACTGTCACATTCACCTGTGATGGAAACAAATCACACATAACAGATTTGTAATGATTCCCACAGTAGATATAAAACAGTAGATTGTTGTCTTACAAATTCTCTAATGGCAGATGGACCTGCTCTAAACAGTGTATTCAATTCAACCCTTTATCAGACACGGTATTCTTGTACTATTTATGATAACAGCATCAACACAATAGTGTTTGACTCTTGGTTTTATCAAAACATTTACTATTATCACATATAAAGAAATGTGAACAACTGAGCTGGAATCAGCACAGTAAACAGAAAACTACTGCAAGGGACATTTCCTTGAATATACACCGAATAATTTTAATAATTTATATATAGTATATATATATATATATATATATATATATATATATATATATATATAAAACAAATCATATGATACGACAGTAGTGCTCACTATTGGATGGGCAATATTTAAGTGATGAAATACATCCGATTTCTTTGCAGTTTTGCACCACTTTTTACTGCACAAAGTGCATGTGG
Organism: Lipophrys pholis; assembly: GCF_963383615.2. Lineage (NCBI taxonomy): Eukaryota > Metazoa > Chordata > Actinopteri > Blenniiformes > Blenniidae > Lipophrys > Lipophrys pholis. The sequence goes on from NC_137637.1 coordinate 18,384,591, forward strand.
GGTATATGTTTTTACTTTGTTTGAAACCTTGAAGTTTAGCTCCATCATTCAACCTTTAATCTTCTTTTAATAAAAAGATAGTGAAACATATTTTAGATAGATAATATAGGATAATTTAGTTAGATAGATAGATAGATAGATAGGTAGATAGATAGATAGATAGATAGATAGATAGATAGATAGATAGATAGATAGATAGATAGATAGATAGATAGATAGATAGATGCTTTAACTCTATAGCATTAACTAGAAAAAGTTTGAAAATAATGCCAATGTACGCTCAAATGCAAAAACAATAGATGCTCTTCTAAACTTAAATACTCATATCAGATATTTACAAATAATTACGAAATGTAAGAAACAAGCACGAGAGCAGCCATAAAAGAAATCCTGGTATAGTTTTTAAGAGAAGGTGATTGATGGGTCTGTTTAACTGTTGTGGTTCTGCATCAGCTGCTGAATGAACAGGCAGTGCTGGAACAGTCAAACTGCAGTGATGTTGCGGAGCGTGACGCAGCAATGAGTCCTAAAACCTGAAAGTCTGGTTGCATTTTTGCACTTCGGTTTTCTCATCCTGAAGGTTATTAGTTTTTTGGGGGGCGTTCAGGTATGCTATAAGCTCTGAGTGTAACACGGCATTAACTTTCCATTTGTTTCGAATAACATGATACACACCGGCACAATCGCCTACTCATTTTACAAGCTCCTTATTTGTTTCAGGAATTGGTAAAGACGTAGATTTGAATAGGGCAGATGAGGCTCCAGAGGCTGTGGGAGATGTTGTGTCATCTTTACAACTCCTTTGTGTTTACACTTGGACTCCTGCAAGTTAAGATTTCCTCATTGTTGGTTTCGCTTAAATTTTTTTTCACACTTGGTTCATTTTCTTGCCGTTTATGGTGGTTATATTCTGGTTTCGAAAAGTTATAAAAATTACTATACAAAAAAAGGTTAATAAAAAAGTGAGTACATTCACTGTATGTCTAACTTATCTATCGATGCCCACCCCCAAAAAACCCATATATAATAAGCTCAAATTTTGTATCTGAAATTAAATTGTCTGTCCCTACTGTTGTTGTATTGTATTTAATTTGAGATATTACATGTTTGTCAGATAAAGAGGCCTTTTGATCCCCTTTGATGGAGACTGAGCCGAAATGTTTTCCGTCTCGACTTTCTGTTTCCTGTTCAGCGAGTCATCCTCACATTCTTCCTCTCTACAAGTGACCTCCTCTCCTCCGTCGGCCCTCCTGCTCTCTGACCACCTCTCCTCCTTTACATCCCCGTCTCCCATCCGTCCCTGCAGCCGTCTCACACACACAGACACAGACACACACACACACACACACACACACACAGTCGCACGCACACACTCACACAGCCGCCCTGGCTCCAATTATCTTCAAACACTTCTCTGGCACACGACCTTCGCAACATCCCCTCCTGATTGCACACAAATGTTATCCCAACCAAATTAGATTAATTAAAAATATTTGAATAGCCACAAGAATGTTAAGCCCATAATTTATGCCCGGGGTGAAATGTGCGTGAGTTGCGTGCGCGGCCAGAACGCGCAGGCCTGTGGATGAGCACGATCTCACACACACCGATTGATGGTTTTCTTCTGTGTGACGCAGGACCGCAGGCCAACGGATTGAATCTGAGTTTATATTTGTGAAATTATCAACAAGGATATTTAGACCATGGGCTGTTTATGTCACAGCCTTTGCTTATATTTGGATCAAACAGCTCCAACCGGAGGATCAAACACCAAGTGGTGCTTTTTAATAATGCAGCCGCTTCCCCTCGAGGAGGCATCCAGGATGAAAACAGCACTGCCAGTTGAGTCATTAATCTTTCTCTCCTGTTTCCTCTCTCCTCTTTTCTTTTTCCATCCCTTCTGCATCCTGCAGGTGAATACTGGCAGAGCGTGAAGGATTCAGAGGCCACAGTGGGTCTGTCCTACCTGCAGGCACAGAGACGCAGACTGAGGCGGGACTCGGACAGCGAGGCCGTCAGTGCCATCGCCTCGCTGTCCATGGGATCGCTCAAATCTGACAGGTCAGGAGAGCACGTCGTGTATACGTATAATCGGAGGTGTTTTATTTCTCAGCCTTCATGAAAGAAAAAACAAAAAAAACACTTGCGCCTCTGTATTAAAATCTTGCTTTTTCTTTCGTTTATCAAGGAAACAACCTGACGAAGTGATGGAGAAAGGTGAATCTCACTGAACAGAGACTCTTCTCGCAAACACACACACCCTTTCACACACACACACGACGCGACGCACTCGGATCGTCACTGGAAGCACAGAACCTCCACCTGTGTAGCTGCTGGCTGCAGTCGGCCCATCTGGGCCGCCTCATACGTCCACATTCAACAGGCCTGAACTGGCCGTCGCTCGCTGCAGCCAGCGAAAGCGTTTTTATTAGATATTTGTTAATGGAAAGGTGAAGCGCTCTCTCGTAGCATTGGGAGAAACACGACGTAGCACCGACAGACTTGACAAAGCGCAGCTCTGCGGCTTTAACCGACGACTTTAGTGAACGAATCCTCCGAGACCGCTCAGACCGTTGTGACCTTGAAGGGTGAAAGGTCAGCTTGGCTCACCGGAGCGGGCGGAGCGTATCCACAGTCGAAGGAGAGCAGACACTCCCGCTGAAGTCATGTGACAGAGATCCTATCGAAGGCACAGATGAGAGCGGCTCCGCTCATCTTTTGCACCGTCTCCACGATTCGGACGGAGGAGATGTACGTTGACAATCAAACATCTTGTTTGTTCATATTTTTTAAATATTTTGAATATTCATTTGTTTGACCTTTAGCACACATTTTTGTGGATGTCGGCATGAGATTTCTTTTCTTTTTTTTTTAAATCCTGTAATCCCGAGTGAAGCTACAATGAAGTCTGAGATCCATATGTTTCTTATTGTTTTATATGTCCACATCTTTTCTTAAATCTTTCTTTCTTTCTTGGCCTGTGAGGAGAGCACATGCAGCAAGCATTTTCTTCTTTTTTTTGGGGGGGTTGCTGCAGTTATTGTTATCGCTCGCCGACAGATTAAAGAAGACACGTCAGTCTTTGAAGATCTTGAATACGTAGACATACTGTAGATTGTATCCGTGGCATTAGTCACAATAAAGAGCGAATACCTCGAGTCGCTGGGGCATCAACGTCAGGGCGAACGCAAAGTTGTCCAAAAGACTTTTTGATGTGCTGTCAGGAGTGACAGAAACTTCCCATGATGCCTCAGTGCAGTGTGACCACTCAGTAATGATTGTATATGAGACACATTTTGACATTTTGGATGGTGACTCGCATCCAAAGAAAAGGACTTTTTAACGACAATCACACACAACGTGCACTTACACTGTCCTCAGAAAGGAGGGTCAGGGCGACGTGGGTCTCAAAATCTGAACTTTGATGTTGTTAAGTGGACCAGAGTTTCTACCTGTGGACGAGCATTCCTGCTGTTTTTTTTTATTTTTTTTATCAATATTGTTGTTGTTTTTGTTATTCCTTTTAATGAGGACAATCTGATGTGTGTTTTGTACATCACCCACACAAGCGCCGCTTTGTTTACTGTGAGCTCCGGGGATGTTTTGCTCCCTGGACCAAGCAGTGGTGCTTTAGCCGTTAGGATGGAGCAATAATACTGAGATAGTTGAATATCCACACAGTGCAATTGGACACAGGTTAAGCGCAACCAGAGCTTATGAGAACAATGTGCTGTCCCTGGACTGGCATGGCCTGAAGAACTTCAAAGACTTTGAAGAGTTTGTGAATGTTTCTTTTCTCTGTCCAAACAGTCGAAAAGCACTGAAAGCACAGAACAGAGATATAAACAAATTCATTTGACATGACTTCTATTTATATTTTGGGATTCTGTGTCTTTGAACTGCTTTTTGCATGTCTAACCCAATTGTGACGGTGCTAATACAGTATGTGTGTTTTTTTGGGAGTTTTTCTGTGTTTCGTTTCTTTAAGGTGTGTTTGCATACATGCAACTCAAACCATGTTGGATATTTGTTGTTGTGATTTTTTTATTTTTATTTTTTTAAAGAAAAATGTGAAAGCACATGACAGTGGAGCGGTTTGAGCGCCCCGACCGAGGAGCTTTAAACATTCACGACGTATCTCGTGTCTTAACCTTGTTGTCTTAACTCATGCAAAAGATTTATTTTTGTATTTGATCCAAAACAAAAGTTACCCTGTGAATAACGTAGAGACCAAATTATTGTTAGAACTATCCAAGCTGACCAACCTGTGTGAAGGTAGCCTTAAAAAAAAACTGAAGCTTAATTGAAGCGGAGGAACTCCGGTTTGATCAGAGCTGACTTTTTGTACAGTGTATATATATATTTCCTTTTTTTTTTTTCCAGTCTGAATTTTATGACTTTTCTACTATTCTTGTCCCCCCCCCCAAAATATCCTTAATAAAGGTAAATTATCAGCATTTGACTCAGAGCATTCAATTATTTTTTCATGTTTCTTCCACGCCCAGGTGCATCTCAAAATATTGGAATGCGAATGGAAAGTGAATTGTGTTGTTAGTTAGTCGCACACACAACGGAAGAACTACAAACGCCTCTATAAATGTCAACAGATAAAAAAGGAGGAAAGACGCGTAATTGTAACAAAATATTCTAACACATTGGAAAACTGTAGTTCGGTTTAAATTACGTATATGCTAAATTTATTTAATCAAAAAAGGCTTGGATTATTTCAGTTTTTATAGAATGCATTTGACTTTCCTGTTGACTTGTCACTTTTTGAGACGCTTTGCAGCACAGGCTCCTGTCAAATCTGGACCGCTTTTAGAAACGGCAATGTCACTATTTTATTGTTATGGGTTACACATTAAAAAAAAAAGTAGACATTTTTATTATCCGACATTTAGTTTGACCATCTTTGTGAATTTGCAGCAGTGTGTATAGATATTCCATTTTAACTGACGAACAACAGAAATCACTTATATTTGGATTTGGCGGGCCGAGCAGCTTGCGCATCACCCCTTCAAATGTGAAAGCATCGCACTTATCTACAGCAATGAGAGAAATCTTTATTGTCCACAGGAGATAACACAAGAAAAACCATCACAAATTAAAAAATAAAAAAAGAGAGACATGATCAAACGCCAAATGCTTTTACATGGTTACAAATAAATCAGATCCACTGTGGTTAAAACCACTTCATCATCACTTAGAAAAAAAAAAAAACCTTTATCATTTTTTTTTTCTATTGCGTTTATTAAGATATTTTAAAGCATCAGGGAAAATAGAACCCATTTTTAAATCAGACTTTATAAAAGAAGCGATCCGAGCTGACGAGTAAATAAGCAGACTGTGACCAGTTATTAAGGCATTCGTTTCGTTTGAGCTGAGCGTATTGCATGAGCAGAGTTAAAGTAGTACAGTGTGCATATTCCAAGATTCACCAACAAAAAACACATAGGGAGCTATCCAGTTACTACAGCGCAACAACAACAAAAATAAGACGATCTGCGTCAGATTCTTCGCGCTGTTCCTTTTCCCACAGAGACGGGGCCTCCAGAGCCAGAGCGATTAGCTTATTAGCATTTTAGCTGTAAACATTCATTGGCTGTGACCGCCCTCCGAAACCATCACGGTGCCATTATCATTAGTCACTGTAACGTCTGACTGGCAGTGAGTCATCCCACGCGAGGAGTCAGGTGGTTATCGCGGCGTGAGCGAAGGCACTCCAATCCAGCAGCCATTTTGTTTCATTGTCACCGCAGGCCAGCTGTCTTGTTTGTTCTCTCTCTCTCTCTTTTTTTTTTTTTTTTTTTTTTTGTCTTTCATTGTTCAAAAAAAGTTCTGTTTCAGAAACTCTGTCGAGCACATGTCCAGAAAAAAAAAAAAAAAAGAAAGAAAAAAGTTTCTTTAAACGTTGAAGGAAAAAAAAAAAAAAAGAAAAGACAAGGCGATATCTGGTGAGACAGGAACTGATTTCTTCGAGTGTAGAAAACTTTCCTTTTTTTTTTTTTAGGTTTTCTGCAGAGACAAAGAGAAAGAGATGAATTAGCGTTGGTGCATTAATCGTCGAGGCGAGACCACGTTTCGCCGCGAAGCAGCACCGAAACCTCCAACTTCAATACAATTACAGCATTTGGGTGCTTGAGGTTGTAAAAGTTGTGTACCAACAAACAAACATGTCAGTTTGGTGGGAAGTGGAAAAAAGAAAATTCCCCCCACAGCTTCCCGGCTTCGACCTCTCCTGTTTTAACAAGCAAACATTTCATCTGGAGTGTTTCTCTGAACTACGTAATTACAGTGTGCCTGCTCCATGCTTCCAGAAAAACACTCAGAAGATGGAAGGAAAAGGCAGCCAGCACGAGGAGGTCGCATGTTTGCGGGTGTTTTCCTGTGTCGTGACTCTCTTCAGAGCGACAATGTGCAAACTCACACGCAAACACAAAAACTCTGACTCGTGTGCAGCGTCTGTTACGTTGCGCAACTAGCGCTCGATCGCCAGTAACACGACAGTCATCGAAGAAATGTTAGGGAAATGCTGAGATCAAATGTCAAATGTTTTATCCCTTTCTCAGGAAATATTTACATTCAAGGAAGGTTTCACTGATTCATTTCCAAGCGTATGAATATATTACTATGTATTTTGTAAATGTGTGAATTTTGCAGGAATTTAGCCAGTTAAAAATTGACTTGCTTAGTTGCTACTAAAATACTTAATAAATAGTTGAAATGTTGATTAAAAATATGGCCGTCGTGATTTCAGTAAAAAATGTAAAAAATCTGACTGCTGGCAATTTGTTTATTGGACACGTATGTACAAAACAGGACGTTCTTTTTTTTTTTAAAAGAATGAAATCAAGAGTTTAAATTAATTCAAATTGACGGCGTACCCAGTAGGAACCTTTGATTTTTAATGTAGCTAATTAGATTAAATAGTGTAAATTGTACTCAAGTATAAGTAAAATAACATACAAGTATAATCAGTCGCAAACACTGCTTGATTACAGTATTGTGAATATTTGTAATCTCTTACTTCCGCCTTAACAAACTGTAACAAACATGCACAAGCATTTATCCGGTCAAGTATCAAAAGGTGCAGATTTTCCAGAATATAACTGAATTATATCTACTAATCTCTGCTTGGTTTAAACCTTCAATTAAAATACTTTTTCTTTTTTACTTTTACACATTTCTCAACTGTATCCTGTCCTCTGGGAACGACATTTTATTGAATATGTCCAAGGTTAGTTGGTGTTTTTGAAGGGGTTTTTTTTAGGTCATTTTTAAAAGATATTCAAGATGCAGCTGATTTTAAATGTTTTCACTGATATTACACTTGTTTTCCCAATTTGTATTATTAGTAATAACTGTTCCCGTATGGTCAGAAGATGTTTGCACCATTCTTGGATTAATGACGATATGAAGATATCTTAAAATAAATTCCTGTGCTTGACTTTAGTTTCCTCCTTCACCTTCCACCTCTCCCTGCAGCGGTGTGTCCATCCGGCACAAACACAACCACTCACATGCGTGCCCAAAGATCTCTCCCACCTGCACTCGGCTCTTAGTTCGGATCTCGAAGAATAGAAAATTAAGTGACTATCAGAAGCCACAACTTCTGGATGAGGCTTTTAAAAAAAGGCAGATGAGCCGCAGAGGACTTTACATCTGGTCCCAGATCAGCCAGGAGCGAAAGCCAGAGATTTAATATGCACAGAAGAGCATCCAACAGCTGGTCAGTCCAAATTGTCACACACACACACACACACACACACACACACACACACACACACACACACACACACACACACACACACACACACACACACACACACACACACACACACACACACACACGGATGCAGCATTAACAGGGGTTCCAGCAGAGGAAGGAGCAGTGACAGGCATTGTGATTATAGTATAAACAGTGAGAGCAGTATTGTTTTTTCCTGCTGAAACAGAACAATCCTCTTTTGAAAAGCCTCATGCTGAGCCAGACACACACACACACACACACATATGCTCATCCGAATTCACAAAACTGTGATGCGCTCGTGTCTGTGTTTGTGTTTGTGTTTGTGTGTACGTGTGCGTGCTGTTGGCTTCTGAAGCAAACATGAGGGGAGATCGATTACACATGAAAGCACAACAAATCGGGACGCACTTCTGCTTTTCAGGTAAAGTGCTGATCAAGAGAGATAATCTCTTGAAAGGCAGTCAGAATATCAGGTGCACCAGAGAATCTGCTGCAGGAGGTTCCTCCAGAAGAACTGAACCTTTAATAAAAAAGTATTTTAGGAACTTTGTGCTCTTCGTTTTCCTCTTTCAGAAAATTCGTGGCTGATTCGTCATTGTTTAACATTTTGTCAGAGGGTGTCCGTACACACCTCATCAACACCTTCCGACCTTCCTGACCCTTGCTAACTTCCTCTCACCCCTACTGGTGCACATTTAAAAAGCCTTGGGGTCCGAGCAGTGTTTCTGCGGCGGCCCCTGCAGAGCTGATGATCACAAGCAGAGCAGGCAAAGTGGCAACTACAGCGACGTGTTCAAGGACAGTTGGCTCCATGTGCACAGGCCCTGGCGTTTCCACCCACAGCACCGACTGGAGCCCTTTCTGTCTGCTGCAGAGGCCACAGGAGGTTTAATGGTAATTCGGAGTGGAACACCTGCAGTGTGCACATGGCCTGCAGCTGCATGCATGTGTATGGCTCTGGATAATGTATTGTGTGTGTATACATATGCTGTATGTAGTCTGTGTAGTTGGAGTTGTAGTATCATTTGTGATATTTCTGAATAATGTGCGACTTCATGAGCGCTGCATGTGTTTGTAATTACTGGTGTGTTGCGGCCAAGCTTGCAGGCATGTTTACCTTGACCTGAGCTGATGAAAAAGTGTGCGGCACAGACACGCGGATCCATCCCGACAAAGTCTGCTCCCTGTCACATGTCTGTCCTTCTCTTTGAGTTGAAATGCTTTTACGTTGTCATTTCTTATTTGTTTGGAGGGACTTCCTGGCTGCCTTGTTGAAGGCATGTAAACGCTTAAGCCTCGCAAAACTCAAACCAGGAGACGAGAGAGATACAATCACTGAAATAATATCTGCAAGTGTATTCCTGTTTACTGATGTGCGCGCGCGCGCACACACACACACACGCACACACGCGCACACGCGCACACGCGCACACGCGCACACACGCACACACGCACTGCTGCACAGCTAATTAAAGCTCACTCCAAATACATGCACATGTACATGCACTGACATACACAGGCTGGTGTGCCTGACCCTAACCCTGGTACACACACCTTCCTAATACCTCACAACTGTTTCCAATCTAAAGGTTCCTGCTTGTCTGGGCCCCGGCAGGGCCTGATTGCACGATACAAGATCCTGAAGAGAGAGGGCAAGGCTGCAGGGGGAAAGGGGGAGAGAGAGGGAGAGAGAGAGAGAGAGAGAGAGAGAGAGAGAGAGAGAGAGAGAGAGAGAGAGAAAGGGGGGTGGGAGAGAGAGAGAGAGATATGTGCTTCCACTCTTTCTTCCTCTTTACTCTCGATTTTCTTTCCTTCCTTTCATCCTGTACCTGTGCAGGAATCTGGTGTCTGTTAAACTGGTTGGAGGAAAAAAACAAAAAAAACAAAAAAAAACCCAGACCCTGGAGATTGTGAAGGAAAACATTTGTCTTAAATTCATCAGAGGTCTGTCAAACATGGGAGCTGGAGAATTTAGATCACCATGATGATAATAAGATGTTTGTCCATTTTAGTTTGTAAGGTAAAACAAGCACGATGAAGAGCATTTCTTAAATTTGTTCTCCACCTCTGATTATGTTGTACACAAAGAACTGCACCGTTGTTTACTATGTCCATTGGCTTGAAACTTGTCACCCTGAGGAAACCCAGTTTTAGAGATGTGCTGATCACATGTTTTGAGTACACATAATTCCTTTCTTGCAGAATAAGATGAAAGTTGTGTTTGCTTTTGCAGAGAATTTATTTTCTTTCGTGAAAAATGTTTTGATGTAGGTGACATGTTTTACTTTTTGGAATTATTCAACTTGTTTTCAAAGTTTTACATTTGTAGTTACCTGGCATTTTATTTAAGGCATCTTTTATGTAAATTCTGTCCCTGAAAAAACAGAATGTCTGACTGATATTTTAGAATTGATCAAATTCTATTTGATTATATTTTTTACAGAAATCTATTTCGATACAAACATATTTTTTTAGAGTTTTTTTTTTTAATTTAGTAAAGTGAAACTGAAGATATCCAAAATGTGTACACAGGACCAATATATACATTTTAGTAATAATGTGTTCACAAGGGCAAATTAGCATTATTTAATAACAAACAGTAAAGAGCCAGTGACGTGTAACTGTTTCACTTCTTACGAAACAAAACACCTCAATAATATTGATTAAAACCGCAAAGTTTAGCACTTATAGTTGTCAACAATTAAAACTGTATTTTATTTCATATAACTTTACATTGCAAAGATCACAAAGCTAGATTCAACACATTTGTAATACTTTAGATTTTTTACTGACAAAGTATTTTCATTGATGTTTCTTTTTCCATTTCAATAAAAAACATTCTTGTGTAATTTTCAATGGATTTTTGCATCTTTCCATATAAATTACAATTCTAAACAAAGAGATGTTTTGCTTTGTTTGTACTCGATTTATAGCCGTGACTTTCAAATAATTAAGAAGTAACACTTAGTTGTTATGTGGATGTAAACACACTAGTATTATTATTATACACATTTTTGCTGTTTACATTTGTAATGAGACATTATAATACTTAAAACAAGTTGGGCAAAAATTATTTGACTAAATTTTAACGTGTTTTTTAATTGAGTTCAGCGTATTTTTTTCTGTTTGCATGTAGTCAAGCAGAAAGTCTACGAATGAGAAGACGTGTGTGTGTGTACGCGTGTGTGTATGTGTGTACACATTGCAGAAACATGTGGATGTGTGAACGAGTGCCTGAATTTGTGTTACATTACCTGGAATCTGTTACTCTTTACTGCGCAAATGTGTGTATGTGTGTTTGCATAGTTTGTGCGTACCTGAGGGGCTGCAGTGGAGCAACTTGTTGCACTGGACGAAACTGTGTGACAGACAAGGGAGAAAGGGGGAAACGGTCGAAGGGTTCGAACGATACAGATGAACGTCCATGCAGAGAGGGAGTAAACCGGCAAAGAGAACGACAGATGTATGCAAAGGTTTCAGATGAAAAGGTTAAAATCAGACCGTGAGGGGAGGAATTCAGAGGTTCAGAGGTCAGGAAATGGGTGCAAACACAGACACGGGTGGGTATGGGAGGGGGTTGAGACGTGGACACGAGAGGAAGTGTGTGAAAGAAGTTCAATGGCTAGTGGCTGGCGGACATAGCCCAGGCCCCCTCCATCCTCCACACGGAGAACGCGTAGCTCAGTCTTTCATGGGCCAGGTAGTTGCAGCTCGCCAACTTGGCGTCCATCTCGTCACTCTGCAGCACCTGGTACAGGAAGTCAATGTAGCGTGAGGCCAGCTTCAGGATCTGGATCTTGCTCAGCTTGTCTGACGGTAGCGTCGGGATGATCTTTCGGAGAGAGGCGAATGCGTCGTTCAGGGACTGAGTGCGTTGGCGCTCTCGCACGTTGGCAATGACTCGCTGAGAGTGAAGCTCCTCAAAAGGTGGCTCCGACCTGGGGCCTAGAGACGTGGGGGCCAACGACACAACTGTTGTTGGGCTTTTCTTCACCCGTTTTGGTCCGGATGGCAGCAGGCTGGTGGGGCTGCCGGTACTGCTCTCCTCCGCCTGATTGAGGCTGTCCTTCTTGGGGTATGGCGAACGCTTTCGTGCTGGAAGGTTCTTCTTCGATCCCCTCTCCAGCTCCTCTTCGCTGGCCCCCAGCCCTCCTTCAGGGGAGTTGGTACAGGATACTTCTTCTCTCATTGTACTGTCCACTGGTGACCCTGGTGACCCTCCTACCTATGCTGCGACAAGCTCGAAATTCACTTCCACTTTCAGCTTCAGCAAACCTCTGTTTGATGAGACCGTGCAACAAAAAGGCTTCTCTCCCGTCAAACAAAGTCACGCATGCCGAAACTCCATCGGATTCGATGCCCAGCTGTCCCGTTTCCTGGTTACCTTGTTAAAATTTCTGACTTTCACAATCCCCTCTCAACCAGCCAGACAGAACAACAACAAACCATCTGACAGGCAGGTCCACCTCCGCCTCTTTTATACCTAAACGCTAACCCGGCGCCTGCGGGCAGCTCCCATTGGCTCAGCGGACCTCGAGAGGGTGTGATTCAGGCTGACACAGGCAGGGAAGCAGGAAGTGCGGTACAGCAGGGCGGGTGATTGGGAAAGGGGGTAAGTTGTGCTTTCAGCCAATAAGAAGTGCCGTGTCTAATGTTGCACTGATGTCTGAGGCTTTATGGTTTCCAGATTGGGCTGAACCTTCAGTCCGCCTGCATCCTCATGTCTGCACAAACCTCCTGTTTTTGACAGTCACCACATTTCAATTTCAATATCAGAAGCACATTTGAAAAAAGTTTACAAAGAAAATCTGAATCACAAACTTTCATTGTGTTCTCATTAATTCCTTCATGATTGAAATGAGTGAGCTAACACAAACATTTTGTGTGCTGTGATTTTCAATTGAATGACAAACTAATTTTAACTGCACATGGTGTGTGGAGCGTCTGAAGCGGGGATATAAAAGATCTCCTTTGTAATTCATGTTAATGACAACTGTTGCCATTACATTGTTAGAGTCCCTTTGGATGAGCTGAAGAGTCGTGCGATCATGTAAAGTTGTGCAAGAACTCTTCCTGAAAATCATTTTGCAAGATAACTTTTCTTGACATTTTTCTTTTTTTTATTACTAATGCCCACCGAACAACTTAAAACCTCTTTTAACTTGTGTGCCCACCCAATGAACTGACCATTGCTTGTTTTCCTTGTGAGTAAGCACTTCAAAATTCGCTCCTGACGTCAGCTATCTCACGTCTCTGGGTCGAGTTAGGTAGGGAGCGCAGGCAGGACCCCGAATCACCCCTGACCTCGGTCGCCCAGAGACCTCAGCCTGCAGAGGTGAGAGAGCACCTAATTGTGCCATCCATGGCCCGGAGGCAGGGCTCACACATGTTCCACCTCCACACAGACCCGTCTGGGTCTGCAGCCACTTAAAACACATTTGCCTGACGCTGGCAGTCGTGACACAGCAGGTAGGCCCCTCTTGGAAAAATGACAGCAGGTTGTTCAATTTGTGTGGACCTACAAATTGGACCAAAGACTGAATCTTGTGCAAAGCCTACCCTTGAATCTCTATCAGTTTCCCAAAAGTCATTTCCATTTAGACCTCCATGCGTCACAATGTGAGTGACTCATCGGTGGATCACTGCAAAGAAATCTTGCGGGGAGTTTTCCACTGCTTGAAGCTGAAGAAATGTTGTACTTTTTGATGACAGCATACCAAATGATAGACTTTACAATTCAACACCTTCATTTTCATAACATTAATTACTTCTGCCATGTCTTTAAAAATGGCCTTAAATACAGCCCCTGTCCAGAAACATTCCATTAAACTCACCTTATTTACCAACAAGGAGTTTCATTGATTCTGACTGAACCTTATATCAGTTTCGGCACGCTCTATACGCTTGAAAGCTTCCAGCCAACGATTTGGGTGTGACTGTCACAACGTTTGAAGGATCCTATGTGCGGAGTGCGCTTCAGAAGATTTTTGATGAGCCCCGTGATTGCGCTGGTTTACATTTCATTTGCAGAGCCATGTTGAACGGAAAGTAGCTCAATCCCAGTTGGGTTCAATCAAGTTAGAAGAAAAAGAAAAAAAAAGAAAGAAAAAAAAAAAAAAAAACCTCATCTGGCCATCAAAGCAAAGCTGTGGACAGAGACAGTGAATTATATGGGGGTAAATTTACATAACAGGCTGAGTCAACTCCAGGATTAACCAGTATTAGGACATTGGGAACTCTGGTGGAGACAGAGGAAGGACAGGAAAGTCATTGTTGCGGAGGCTAATCTCAGGAGTTGCTGCTTACCTTTAGCAAAAAGCGTGGCTCCGTGCCACCATCATGGAAAAAATGAGCAAACGTAGCGGGCAGGCCAACAGGAATGTCGTGGCGCAAAGAAGAATAGGAAAGAGGGAAAAAAGAGGGTGAGGAGGGGAGAAGAATAAGAAAAAAGGGGGAAAAGAAAAGGAGAAGAAAGGAGAGGGCGAAGGGGGAAAAAAGTGAGGCTGTCCAAACAGAACCAGATGCAGGAGTGTGGAGGCTCGTTTGATCTCGATCCTCATAGGCTGATTGATGTTGCACATTTCATTTCCTTGTCAGAGTCTTGACATAATGTTTCACTAAACACTTAGGCCCTGCTCTCATCTTCGCTGTGTTTCCACAGGGGTCATAATTAACCCTTTCTGGAGCCCAAAAAAAGATCATACATGTACACATATCAATATACTGTATATATATCAATGTACAGTGCATGAGCCTCCATAGGCACGCACACGCACACGCACACGCACACGCACACGCACACGCACACGCACACACACACACACACACACACACACACACACACACACACACACACACACACACACACACACAGAGCTTCGATATCAAAAAAGGGCCGATGTATTGTCTGTTTCTGTCTCTGCCCCATATGGTTTCGACCTGAGTGAAATATTGCACTGAAGAGTAGCCACGTAGAAACTTTGAAGTTCAAGGGGAAAAATTGTTTCTTTAGGTTCTTAATGCAGTCAATTCAATTACCATCATGCACCAAAAAGGTCGGAGCGCCATGGTGACGTATTCAGCCGGTAGGACTGCGGCAGTGTGACCAATCATAAGTGATGTGTTTGAAAACCTGCACTGGCTCAACAAAAGGAACCAATCATTAAATTCCTCCTCACCTTCACCCAGAGTTTCTTCGCCCTGCTGGCCGCTATTATTGATGTTTGCGCACAGCACATTATGCCCCCCTCTCTCATTCCTCCCTCCGCTCTCCCCTTCACTTCATACCCATCCTTCAAGGGCTCCATCCCTCCCGAGGAGCTTATAGTGACACAAAGGCAAACATCTGGGACCCATTTCCCCCCTGGAGAAGCCCTTCCTGTGGGGTATCCACTTAGAGGGGTTTTGGGAGAAGCAGGGTGGGGGTGGA
Source organism: Lipophrys pholis (assembly GCF_963383615.2). NCBI lineage: Eukaryota > Metazoa > Chordata > Actinopteri > Blenniiformes > Blenniidae > Lipophrys > Lipophrys pholis. The sequence continues at coordinate 18,399,770 of NC_137637.1, forward strand.
GGAGGACGCTGAGGGGTGAAGGTGCATGGTAGTTGGGGGAAGGAGGAGGTGGCGATGGAAGCGGGTGGGGTGAAGCAGAGTAAGCTCTCGTGCAAACTAATAGTAAGGTTGAAAGGTGTGGATAATATCTGAGTCAAAGGGGAGACTTGAGGAGGGGGTTGCCTGGTTTTTCGAGCCGGCGACTGCTGGGATTAACAGAAGGGTTTATAATGTGCAGCAGGTACTTTTGTTTGAGAAAAGAAGAAGTCAGCGGCAAGCAGGGTATTTTATTAACAGTCAGTGGGATTTTTTTTCCACAGTCTTCTGGATTTTTGCGAGAGAAAAAAACAGGCTTCCTGAAGAACTGAAGTTCATGAAATGCTCATTGTTTGCACAATAATCTTCACATATTATGATTTGTAATGAGTCAATCATGAAAAGCAAACAACTACTTTTTACCGATAAGTGCACAAAGCCACACTCCCATAATGCCTACCACAACGCTAACAGCTGATAGGAAAATAGTCTAACGTAAAATTCATTTGTCAGCCAAAATTGAAGTGATTTGTTGGGTCGGTTATCTCCCCAGTGATAAACAATAAATCACCAAATATTGGGATATGTGGACCAGATGCTCCTCATCACTGTCGCACCTTGTATAGAATAAAGCATGCAAAGTCGTACAGACACAACTGCTTGTTTCCACACAAACAACACATTCAAAACACTTTGGGCAAGAATTGAAAAAAAAACCAATACTGGCAAGTTTACAACTTTTTAAGCTTCACTCTCATCAATAGAAAAGAAAGACCGCATCAGGTTGTTTTTACTTTTTTAATACTCACAAGGCGACTTGTTTCTCCCGGTTGGTAGACGGTGTGTCTTCTGAATGTGCCGATAAGAGCACTGTCATCTTTCATGTCGAAAGATTTACCTCCCAATCATCTGTCTCCTGAAATCCAGAGGTTCAAAATGTTCAAGTACACTTCATAAATTACCGTCTGGTACATTCTGAGACATATTCTCTACCTCACCTCTTTACTATGTGCACGGTGCCAAACTTTACCTTTGATCATGGCTCACAAAGCAACGAGTGTTTACGACTGAAACACTTGGATGCGTATAAGTAGTAAACCTCCCCCGGTCGTGAAGCTCCCGTGATAAAATCAAAAACCCCAATTTCAACAAGTGAATCGATCTCATGGTCAGATTATTAAGACAAACGTTTGCAGATACATACGTGTCCGTGCAAATAAAAGAGTACAAACTTGCATTAGAACACACATCCGCGCCGCCCCTGCGTGCAAGTCTGTATTATTCTTGTTTAGCCGTGATTTATCTTCTCGTATTAGACCGTAATTTATCATAATATTTAGCGCTCAAGCTTCCTTCAAATGCCCCTGCTTTCATGTGTAATTTAGCCAATATCCTGCTCTGGCTCTGATTACAGTGTTTAAGTGCCGGGGTCCATCCGTGGCACATTACAAACAGTCCCAGCGGAGCTCACAGCTGAGCCGGGGATACGGCGCGCTGGCCTGGCGTACACTGAGCAGCAGGTCGGACTGGGTGAGGACTCAGAGGACTCCTTCGGGGAGAGTCGTGAAAGACGCAGTGCATGATGGTTAAAAGACGTGGGTGAACCTATTTGGCCTCTGGATTGGAAACATGAGGGCCAACATGACAGGAGGCCTTATTAAAAAGTGATGGCTGAATGTCACTGTGACGTATGTTGGGTGTTTTACAGACAAACATAAAACATTAAAAGAAACATTCAGTTGGAAACAAATGGTGGATGAATGTGTGTGCATGTGCGTAAAATGTTTCCTCTGTGTTACATCATGACATGCCCATATGTGCAAGCACGCCAAGCAGCAGGTCATATGATCCATGTGCATGTGATAATGTGACACAGGGGCGACACGTAACAAGTGCATTAAGGCCAAAGCGCTGCGGCAGATGAATGTGGTATCAATCTGGGCGTTTCTTTAACATCGGTCACTGCAGGCTACATCTGAAACAAACAGATATCATGCTGCTTATTTGAGATGAAGCTTTTAATGCTGACTGTAAACAGCTGGGCAGAAAGACGCTGACGTGATCACACTCCTTATATAGAAAATCATCACAGCAAAGTCTTTCTGCTGAGTCAGCCAGCCAAATTGGGAATGTTGGGTTCACTTTCTTTGTAAACACTAATATGCCTTTCGATGAGTCGGCAGACTGTTGCTGACCATGTGGCTACCTGGGCCGCCGAAATCCTGTTTGAGGGTAAACTCCAGAAACGAGCAAGTCTTGTTATCGGGAATTGCTTTTTAACTTCACAACTACACGTGACTGCCAGAGAAAGGGGTCTGCCACCTATATTTTGCCTAATTTAAACAGAACCCAATGCAAAGTCTAAGACTGTTGTGTACACAGAGTTTTAAATCACTGCTAATCAGAAACATTTGATTTTTGCATTTGTTACAATCTCATCAGGAGGTACCTCCAGTGTGTGATTTGCCGAAGGGAATGCGGAGAGCTCTTTTCCGCCCTCTGGTTGACGCATTCCCACCTTCTGCTGAATTTGTTTCTATCATAGCAGGGGGATAAAATCTCCCTTTCACATAGATTGAAGTGACTTCGTCATTTGATGGGACAAAATAGATTATTGTCGTCCAATAACCAAATAATCCTAAATCATTTCAGATTAAAAAGTTGAGTTTTTAACAGCTGTTGGGCTCAATATGGAATAATAATAAAAAAAAAGTGTCAGAGGTGTGTTACTTTGAAAGTGGAATTCAGGTGAATAGGATTGCAGTTGTTGTACCTGTTACACTTTTGGTTTTGCACTGTAGCATATTTAATCTTTTTCATTTGTGTTCACCACGTTTATATTCAGTCTTTAAAAACATCATTCACTTAAAAAAATCTTTTGTATTCTATCCAAATCTTTAGCTTATTACAATTTAATATAAAACATCACAGGGGGGGGAAAAAAAGGTTGAAACCCCCTCCTCTGGATCCGAGCACCCTGCATATCCCCTGATGACATACGCAACGAAACACCTTTATCGCCTTGATTCACCCAGCTATAAAACAAATCCCCGCAAATCAATTTGGGTCTGATTTCTTCACATGAGGTGACTGTCAGGGAGCCCCATGCTGCTGCCTACAAGCTCACACTTCAAATGCCGGTTCCTGGAAATGGTGTCAACCTGGGATCTCCTGGATTAGACACTATCACGCATCCAGTTTTGTCAAACGTACAGTGAAGCAGTGTCTCGGGGAGGAGAGGAATGTTGCGTTTCTCCAGCAGAGCTATTGCATTAGAAACATCAACAGATCCAGCTTCAAAGAGATCCGCCTTCACATTGAATCAGTCCCCATTTCCATTGGATTAGATGGCCTTACCAAAGTTACATTGCGTTAACGTTCCTTTATGGTTTCTCAAATCCCTCGCTCTGGTTCTGGTTCCCCCTGTGAAGCCACTTCAAACAGCTTCTGCCATGGCATATCCCTTTGTGCTCTAAAACAGCAAATATGTGTCTCTCTAAAATGTTTCAGATGCAAGTTTGCAGTGGTCCCAGAGGCATGGCAAGCATCGCACAAAGAAACTCAAAAGTCAAGAGGGGAAAGAAAACAATGGCTGAGTGTGAAGGTAGTCCTGTGCTGTCAGCAGGTTGGACAGCGGAATCACCTGACCAATGAGCGAGGGCAATAAAGACAGACACATGCAGAGAGAAAGTGGAAAGAAAGGCGAGAAAAGAGCAAAGAGTGTGTGAGAACTCCCGCGGCAGTAAATCAGTGCAGTAATGGGGAGAGATGAGAGGGGAGGGGGACGCAAAGGTCTGGAAACATATGTTTCAGTTTGTAAATAAAACAGTAAATTGCTATGGATATTGCTTAAATATCTGTGGGCTTTGTACCACACTTTGCGGAAGTTCCTCGGAAATCATTCTGGGACTGCCTTCTTAAAATGCCAAAGCGACTTGTTAATGTCAGAGAGGCCATCTGGTTCTCGACCAATTCAAGATGTTTGCTTTTCATTTAGCTTTTTCCCTCCTGATGCTTCTTTTTTTAGATCAAATGCCTCACTTTTATATTATGAATACCGCCGTCCATCATCCACGACAGGGAAGCATGGAGATCTGTGAGTCACCTTTTATCAATAACCGAATACCTTCACCCCGCCACAGACACCATCATTTCCTTTTTTATCTCTTTTATTTATTCGCTACACTTGTATAATTTCATTATTTCTACTAGTAATTATTAAAAGTAGATGTTATAATGTATTTCTCGTCAGTAATCCAACATACTGTACTCACATGAAAGGTCAAGAATCTATGATGCACCACAGAGAAATAGTTACCCAAAAGGACGGAAAGCTGCTCAAGTAAACCTTCCTTGTGAATACCATTTATAGAGGAGATGAACAAAAGTCATTTCAAGTGTTCACACAGCAGAAACATTCAGTCTCAATTTGTATGTCATTGGATAACTCTAATATCCGAGGGAATATTTAACAAATATTAATGCACCATCAGTAAGACTTCAATGCTGAAACAATGGATAAATTGATATACAGTACGCAACTGTAGGGTGGGTGGGGCTCCCCTGGACGGAGCCTCAGTCACCAGCAGAAAGATTTGGGGGTCAGGGGGGATGACAAATCATGACATTAAGAAGCACAAGTTTAAAACTAATAATATTGTAGTTCCAATATGACAGTCACACACTATATATTAAGAGTTACTAGGTATTCCACCTCACTGACATGAGAAGATCATTGTCATTTCCCTTTAAGTCCTAACAATCATGTCTTATAATCTGAAAAATATTAGGAAATCTGGCATAGAGAAAGAATAAAATGGCAACTTGGCGTGCGACCGAGCATGTGCGGCATGAGAGTTTTGGGGATGGTTGGCGAGTGCTCTGTGGGCTCATCCTCTTACAATTTGAAAACCACCTTCGTGCATGCAAAATAGATATGAAAGGTAAGTAGTGATCACTCTGAAGTAACTGTAGTGGAGTAAAACATGCCAGATGACGTTAATACTTGAGAAACTGCAATGAAATATCCTCTGCCGCAGTACATTTTGTATCATTTCCTACTTTATAGCTATGAATAGCTCTTATTTCCCATCAAGATAAAAGTGACCTCTAAAGTGCATGTCTATCAAGGAACAGCCGAATTTGCTTGAGTTTTTAATATTACTAATTTACCATAAATTCAAACAGGCATGGGAGCAGGTGGACACACAAAATGTGTGTTTTTTGTAACAAAATCCATCTCAGATACTTGAACTCTCAAATTAGCTTTGGGAGAAGAGTGATTGCACAACAACAACAACAACAACAACAACAACAACAACAACACGTTTCTATACAGAGGTTTGTATTCTTGCACTGTTGTTCTTTGGCGTATAATTGCGCGGGATGTTTAGGATTTCTTTTTTTTTTTTAGTGTCCCAACTATTGTGTTCAGTCTCGCCACACTCAGCCAGACTGCCAGTCAACACAACTTCCTCCCTTGATTTGGGTAGAACGGAGACTCATAATTGAATGAAATGAGACCCCTCCCTCTCTTAAACCCCCCCTCCCAACACACACACACACACACACACACATTTTACAGGCTGGTGTATAAAGTTAATAGGACACATTTGGTTCTAAAGCACCCAGCTTGCTCAACGGAAAGTGTGCCGGATTGTTTTTCAGTTTCTTAATGTTAAAGTTTATGACAGCCAGATAGGAAAAAAAAAAAAAAAAGTTTCCATGGTGATTTAACCACAACATCGCAATTACCTTGATGGTTTGGGACTCTGGGGGCTTACAAACAAACCAGTAAGCCACCATTAAGATACAAGTACCACAAAAAATGTCCCAAAAGCCTGACGGACGGAAGCAGGAGCAACAAAGAAAGTGAAATAATGAGTGACTTTTCAAGGATTAAAGTTTTTATAACACTAAGCTGGATTCCCCTTCCTTATTGCCCTATATTTATTATAGAAGGTTTTTTTTCTTTTTGTTGCCTTTCCTGCTGAATGGAATCGAGAGACGCATTCCTCCCCAGATACTTTGGATAAATCAATCCCTTAATGCGTTATAGCACACCAGTGACAGCGTTTTAATATTTCTCTCACATATTTTTCACATCAACTTCAAAGTCTCTCCATCAGGCAGCTGCCTTAACAAAATCAGACTCCAGAGGAACTCTGCAGCAGCCCCCACTTCTCTTCTGAAGGTACAAAATAAAAAAATAAAAAAAAAAATTTAAAAAGCGGACGGATGGAATAATTGCCCGACTTCAAAGTGCAGCTTATTGGCCTGTAACTCGCTGTTTGCTATCACCAATGCTGTGGGGTGTTTTTACTTCATAACCGCTGCTCATATTGCTGGGAACATTGCTTCACTCTGCTTTTTTGGTGCAAATCCCACCTTAATGCCCAACACTGACCCTCCTGACCCCGCCTCGGTGTGATGAGGCGAGTGTAGCACCTTCAGTCTGTCTGCCCGATCTTATCTCGACTGTCTCATCACATCTTTTCACTCACGGTCTCCCGATGGTATTTCTTTTGATGTATTAGGAATACATCGAAAGAAAATTAAAAGATTTCAGAGGAACTGAAACTGACAAAAAAAATAAAATAAAAAGTGCAGAGAAATTCCTTGTTGAAGAAAGAGTGATCGAACACTCACGTGCTCATTTTTTCGACTTGACTACAAACACACATCAGTGCCTGGTATGTGTCAAAAACATATTTTATTAACATCATTCTGAGACACACTCACACAAACACACTCCCACAATCATTCTGGTGATATATGTGGATTCACGTGGTCATTATACTTCACTTCATTCAAAGTAGTATACAGACTTAAAAGCTTGAAGCAAATGCTGCTAAACATTAACAGAAATAAAACAAACATGGATTTGAAGAGGATGCGACAACGTAAAAACACTGCATTTTTAGAGCGAGCACAGCAGAGGTCTCACGGCGGAATTAAAGCATTCCATTTCACTTTTTTCTGTCACATTGATATAAACTATTACAAAAGTGGTTGATTACATTGAAAATTGTACTGAAAATTTACAAACATAGTAAAACCAGAATAAACGCCGCTTTACCCGGAGTTGCACAAGTCAAACTTTGTGAGTTTATCGAGCATGACTTATGCTCCTAGACATTATTGAAGCAGTGCTTGGACCAACTGTTGAGGCGCTGCATTCATCACGAGACTGTCACCTTGAGACATACAGACACGGGTCACTCTTTGTGCAATTTGTGAGTGAAATTGAAATATTAGAAGTCATCAAGTTGTGCAAAGAGCGTGTGCGCACTGATTCCTGAAAGTGTGCTGTCCTCTAGTGACTGCAGCGTGACGCTGCAGCTGATAACGCCACAGAGGTGGGCAGCAGGATCAAATAAATCACCATTTGGAATCAGGAAACTGTTCAGATGAAGAACTGAGTCAGATGCTGAGAAACTGGGAAAGTAAGAAAATAAAAATCTATAAAGTATCATATAAAACAGGTCTGTTTTTTTTTTGTTTGTTTTTTTGAAAAGTTGACATCAGTTGCTTCTGTGCGGCGGACAAACTGGCCAAGAAGGCAAAGGAGCAACCGGGGTGAAAGATTTTAACTTGTTTTTAAACGCTTCCGTGATTTCTCCAGACTCTTTCACAAACACGGCAGGCGCAGGCGGGAGATCCAGCTCAAAGCAGCAAACTCCATACTCTGAGTAATTACTAAGGGATGTGGGAAGAAACCTCAGAAGTCACTGAGGACACCGATGTCAGCAAACTCTTTGCGGTAGCGGTGAGCAGACAGGGCGAGCATGAAGGACCACTTGAGGCTCATGAAGCTCCACACACAGGACAGGAAGAAACTGTGAGGGTCGGTCAGGGCTGCAGAGGGGGGACAGACACAGATCACCTTGAAACAAGCTTCACAAACAGTTTTTCTTTTTTTAACCTTGATTGCCTCTAGAAAGGCTGCTGACCTCGAATCATTATCAAATGTGTATTTCAGCTTTCACTCCATCAACAGTTTCACTTTTAGGAACTTTAAAACCTTGGAGGACAAATATCAACTCTTCGGGTGGGGTTTTCATGGGATCACATACGTCAATGATCCTGCCACTGCTTCGCTGAATTTCCATCATTGGACCGCCAAACGGTTTCATACTGATTAGTTTTTTTATACACAATATCGACACGGTGGACATAGAACAGACTGGCCCTACTGGAAAGCACCAACTCCAATGGACTATCTCACAGATCACTATGGGTGGAGTTTAGCTGATATAAATGTATGACGGTCTGTAAAAAATTGACTACAAATTGATAAGTTTTATGACAACAGTGGGAAGAAACACTCACACTGCTTCTTGCTGATGGCCAAATACAGGAAAGTGATGAATGCTATAACTGCCAGTAGGGAGAAGAAAGCCCCCACGAAGAAGAAAAACCTGAGGCCCTTCAACCAAGTCCGCCAGTAGTCCTGCAGGTACATGATGTGAGTGATGAGGGTCCAGAGAGCCAGCACACCTGAGGGAGGACACAAAGCACATGCAGTGGATCTGCTCTTCAGAGGACAGCCGCTTCATGGGTCACCTAAAAAATTACTCTGGTTGCGGTTTGGGACACGTCACTGCTTCACATTATCTCAGAACCCTGATGACCATTCCCATCCACACAAAATAGTGCTTATGTGGATGACGCATTGCGAAAGGGTGTGAGGTCTGAAAACTGTGCTGTAACTACAGACCCTAAAATTAATGCTTATAAAAACACGAATGTCACTGAAACACCAAGCAGCATGGATCTGATTTTTACTGACCGATCTGACTTTTTTTTAAAAAAAACAGAAAATGTTCATTTCTCAATCACTTCAATGTAAACGGGTATATTACAGCCAGAAATCAAGACATCTGTCAAGATCTCTCTCCCCCAAAATTTCAAACAGTCAAATGGGTCTGATTCAATGTGAGCTTGAGTCAACCTGAGATGAGCTGATGGATGAGGTGCTAAATATAGCATCTCTGTCCTGTGATCTATAGCAGGTTTATGGCAGAAACATTGTTGTGACACTGACTGAGAATCTACACATACTGTTGGGCTGTAGCTGGCAGACAGTTGATCCAATTCCTGAATTTAGTCTTATCCTGGGGGTGCATTCGTACCCTAATATCACTTCTTCACAATAAACAGGAAATGGCACTTACATGTCCCCTTCAAACTGAATAAATGTTGAGTGATATGTAACGTTGCTCACATCTCCAGCGCTTTGCTGTCGGATTGCTTCTTGCAGAATGTCCCAAGCACCTTCGTCAGACGACGCGGTGCCGAGGTAGAGTGATACAAAGATGTTGCCTTTGGCTCTTGTGCAACAAGGATTTGAAACATCATAACTCTTCATATTAAACGCTCCACCTCAGGTGAGTTTCCAGAAGCAGCTCAAAACTTACTTTGACAACTTTCCCTTAAACTAACTTTGATTTATTTTACCCAGTCACTAGAATCTTATTGCCTTTTGAATTATTATACTCTGTATTCATTAATATTGATGCCATTTTCAATATTAACTCTGTATTTAAATGTATGTATATCTGTATTTGTATTTATAGCACCTTAATCTGCCCCGTGTGTCATGAAGGACGCTGCATGAACAAATCATTTGTTATTAGTTCAATTATTTCCATTGGAATTACACTGCTTTCCTTCCACAGTGCTTAAAGAGTGTTTAAGTCATGAATCTCTCAGTTGCCTGTGTGGTGATTGTGCTTTTTTTTTTTTTGCTGCAGAGTAATCATGAGGCAGCGTCAACAACTGCTGCTGAGTCAATAAATCACACTTCTCCCCCCATTTTGACTGTAAATGAAGGAACTGCTCAATGGCAGCAGCTGCTACTTCAGTGTTTTCAGAGGAAATCGGGCAGGCAATTTTGGAATTTCCAGCGTTCACGATGAACATGAATGAATTTACTGACTGCTGGTGATCACACGGCCCATGTTTTTCTTGTATGCAGCTAACGTACAAGTACGAAATTGACATTATCTATTACTAACATCAGTTTTAAACTTTTAGGCAAAATTTGCACTTCCAATCAAAATTATGAAGAATATTCATTTTTGTTAAGCCTGCTTCATCTAAGACATAGGCAACTAGCAGCCGGCTATGGCCATGAGGTAGTTTCTAAAAATGTTCATGGACATAGGAAGGTCAATTCACCACATTTGAACCCAATATCAACTGCAATGATTGCCTTAAACTATTTTCCTGTGAGATTCATGCATGACCTTTGATTCAAACAGCTCATTTTGCAGACATTCGGATAGTCAATCTCAATCTCTTACATGGATAAATAAATTTGTCTATTTGTGATCTCTGGAATAGTGAATGTTTAGCAGGAAGAGAATAGATTATAGAACATCCTGTGCATGGACGCCTGCAGAGGTTATAGATACTGAAGCCTCTCCTGTGTGTCAAAGGTCAAATACATGCAGGCAATATAGCACAGCTCCTGGAGCAACAGTGCACCAATTATTTGTCTTGGTTAAGTAGTTATCAAGTTGAAACTGGTTAATTCAGTCTTTTAAGGACCTTTAAAGAACCTTTTAACATCCTCATGCAGATTAAACGATACCAGACAAAACTTTAGCTTTAATTATTTTCTTATTTATTCAATTCAAACGTTTCGTTTTGTTTCATTGTTGTGTCTTATTGTTTTATTATGCAGTTTCTTGCTTCTTACCATGTCCTAACTTTTTTTCTGGCTTTTTTTTAAACCAATTTAAAATTATTTATATATTGTTCACAACTGTTTTGTTTTTTTCGCACTAGTCTGTTTCTCCAAAGTCACTCTTGCCTCTTTTTGTTGGAACTGGTTTCAGTTCGATCTCAGTCTTGATCTATTTGATGATCCTTTGAAATATTTTATTACAAGGTTTTCATTCGCTATATAGATAAAAAGAGAAGTATTAAAATGTTAATACATGTTTATAGTAGTATCATGATCAGCATTAAAAAAAACAATGGAAAACCTGATTTTCATTCACATAATTAACTCAATGAAATTGACATTAAAATATTCAAGCTTTATTTTTATTCTTTTTAAATTGAGCCAATACGTCCCTCAAATGAAAAACTCAGTATGTTAAATAAATATAACATATATACATAAACCGGTTTTTTTTTTTTTACTGGAAGCCATGATTAAAACTAAAAACAAAGTTGATCAATTTTACATGCTGACAGCGCAGAAAGAAATTTTCAATAATATTGACTTTTCGAGAGTCACCGGTGTCATACTTAGTTTAATGTTTTCCTTTTTGATATGACAGTCGTGTCCTTCAAAAACAAAAGTGTCTTGTTGGTCAGCCGGTTTACCAACACTGGAAGACAGTTTGTGGTCATGTCAGTGTGTTTTTACTAAACCTGCACACACGTGTCTCGTGTCTCGAGCTGCAGCAGACAGCCAGTCTGAGCGGTGGACTTTACCTGACAGTCCTCCCATGGCTGCGGTCCACGGCTGTTTGAACACGATGTTCCACACCATGAAGCAGGAGAAGCCCATGAACAGCCCGAACGAGGCGTAGCAGATACTGACGTACGTCTTATCGACGGCCATGGCGGCGGGAGCGGCGGCGGTACGGGGCAGCGGAGAGCCGGAGCAGAGTAGAGTGTTCAGCGGAGAACGGCGAGCTCCAGGTTTCAAAACATTAGGTCCACCTGCAGGCCGCGAGCCCGAGACGACGCAACCACGTGACCGCGCGCGCCTGAAACCTGCTGACTAATGATTTGTGTCACACAAAGCAGGCGGAAAGTGAGGCATGACGAAGCACTTTTTTTTTTTTTTAAAGACGTTTTCTTTCACTCACTCCACGTGACCTGGCACTGACCAGAGGAACGTGCCCTGTGCCTTATCCAATACGTGGAGAGGTGGCACCGCCCCCTGCAGGACTACAGGGGAAACACACTCCTCAATATGGAACAGATTGCTCCATAAAAACAAATCTCTCTCTTTGACTTCCTCTTCTGCTGTTTGGTTGAGAAGCTCCAGCCACTTTTATTAAACTTGTAGAACTGGATTGGCTCTGAATGAGGCATCTACACCAGACGTGTCAAACACAGGGCCCCCAATAAGCTCCAAGGAAAACAACCAAGCAAATTGCAAAAAATCCCAAGAACCTACTGCCCTTTTAAACAGTTTTCTAACGCAACTAAATGCAATCTCTATGAGAAAAAATTTTAACGTTGAAATTATGGATGTAGAAAAAAAAAAAAAGGTCTGTGGTATGTGGATTATTGAAAAGCCCCGATAGAAAGCAACTAGCGATCCTGACTCAGCGGCGTTGGATTTAAACCTTGCATGCAATGAATTTTGTCACTTTCTACCTACCACAGGAACAGTTCAAACCACTTTCAGAAGAGATGCAAGTTTTAATAACATGAATCACAGGATACATCTGCTAATGACAGTTTGTAACCTCAGCTTCGTGTGGTTTCCGACACCCGACTGACCAGCTAAATCCCCAAATTATCAACACGACATTAATAGGATTTTCTGTAACAATTTTATTTGAGAACACACGGATCACCTAAAGCGATGCTCTGATTCAGGACAATTGTAAATGGTTTATTATGAACGCTGCCGAAGCTTTGATACTTCCCGTAATAAAACAGTAAACAAAACAATGACATAAAATTAATTAGTGAACAGAGAATGAACCCAAACAAGGTATCAATCTATTCTCTTAAGATAAACAATAATTTTTGGATGAATAGTCTAGCTTTAGAGTTGGGGAAATAAATTGCGGTATAGCAGGTTTTCTTGCTTTGAGCCATTTCACAAACCAAGTATCTTCACGTAACTGAAAAGATTAAAATCAGAGAAGCCGGTAGATGGATGAAACACAACGACGGAGTAACACTGTAGCAAACTGGTACTCGAATGTATTGAAACGAAAATAAGAGACATGACATACCACAACTAAGAAACTTTGGGTAGTGTAAAATTCTTCATGTCAGCAGCGAGGTAGTAATCTAAAAGATACCTTTCAAGACGTTTTCAGCTTTTTAAAAATGCACATCCGGACTCTAGAGACCAGCCAAATATCATGTTCACATCAAGCTGTGGTACAAAGAGGTGCGGTTATGTATTTTCCCTATAACAAATCTATGAGGAAAAAAAACTTACATAAATGACAGGGACTGAGATTTTGGCTTTACTCCTGTTTGTTTGATTTATTTATCACTTTTCTGTTGGCTGGCAGAGTTTTTCATATATATTTCCATTCCTCAGATCAGTCGGGGCCCGCGTTACAAATCTGTCGAGGCAAACAACTTTCCCTGCGGGGAGGATGATATATTTATCTTGTAGAAAAAAGGAATGTGTTTCACACAATCAAGGGTAATCTTGCTTCAGGCCAAAGTCCTTTTTTAGGTGATAATTTACATGCACTGAGCCACAGTGGCTAAAGTAACAGCAGCACCTCACCAAAAAAAACAAAACTTAAGCAAGACCAGTGCATGTCTTGTGACCTGAGGAAACTATACTGGGCAGATAGTGGAAGAAAAAGAACTCGTCCAACTTTCTCTTCATGGTGTCGATGGTGCCGCTGTCGCGGTAGATGCGCTGAACCAGTATGTTATCTTTGGAGATCACCAGCAGGTCGCACCACGACGTGCCCGTCACCAACATCTCTCCTTGGATGTGCCAATAGTGCCGATGGCCCCTCCTCAGCCGGAGGAGTCCATCCTGAGACGACAGGAAACGGCAGTCATTGAAGCTCTGGGTGATGCTCTGGACGTGCACCAGGCCAAAGTTCTTCGCCACCTTAGGGTCATACACCAGCCCGTCGGGCGCTGCCCCCAGCCACGGAGCGCTCGGGTGTACAACCAAGCCGCAGGGTGACCAGTTCACACATAGCCGCCGGCAGTACTCCAAAAGAGCAACGGCCTTTATTCCTTCCTCTGCCTTGAAGACCGGTCCTTTCCTAATTTTGGAAATCAGTTTCAGAGCACAATTGTCTCCAGGTTTGAGTTTGCAGATCTTTTTGAAACAACGGGTCAAGCGCAGTTTCTTCAGCTTCTCTATATAGTCGGTGCAGCCACACGTCGACTGTTCCAGGCTGTGCGCCTCCGTCCAAGTGATCAGCATTTCGTCCACGTGGTCCAGCTCTTCAGGGCTGAGGACTGGGAGGCTTGAGAGAGGCTCCAGCATGTGCTCGCACAGCGGAAGCGGTGGTCGAGACGGAGGGTTCGTCTGCGCTGTATAGTTAAGGCTGGATGGTGGGGGACACTGGTAGGACAGGGGGCTGCCTTTAGAGACTCGACCGAAGCTGCTGTTCACCATTTCCACGTCAGCTGTGAGTCCCATTCTGGTGATCAAAGGCCTCTCCTCACTGTTAAAGTGCTTAAAGCCTTCAGTAAGACTTGTCACAAAGGAATGTAACTCAGTCGGGGCAACAGCAAACGTGTTGTCGGGCATCGTCCTGTATGGAACAGATTCAGATATTTTATTAAGACATTTAAACTCGCAATGAAAAAAAAAAAAAAAAAGGGTGTCAAACTCACACTGTCATTCTTACCGTGGAAACAGTAGCAAGGTTTTCTGGAGCAGCTGTGCTGACTTTGTTTTGCAGCAAGATTTCCAGCCGAGAAGAGAATAAAATGATTATTTAATCAATAAAGCTAAAATGAGCTCAGATTCACAATGTTTTGAAAAGAATGTTCCATGTCTTCAGAGGTCTGCCCACACAGGACAGACTCAGGGAAAATTATATTTTTCAAACTTTTGGGGCTTACGGCATTATGGAAAATTATGACTGGATCATCCCTGGTATGACAGCAATGTGTCAGTATAGGAGTCTGTATATATAATGTAAGTTGTGGAAGCTTCTGTGTTTTGTTTTCTTTGATGACTGCGAACCAATTTTACATCGTGTTCTCCGATAAAGCCCAAAGAGGAAGATGACTGACCGTCTCAAGTGTCCTACTTTCTGGATGTTCATTAAAACGTTCCAAAACTTGAAGATGTAACAGAGTGTGACAATCTCACACCAAGTAGTAAATCTAGCCGCTCTGCCCACCAACTCTGGATCACAATCGGTCTAAGATCTGGACTTCATCACCTCTACACACCTTCAGACTCGCCTTCTCCTCATAAAACCTTATAGTCATGGTTTATTGTTGCCAACTTTATCCTGACAGTTGTCTTGATCTTTTTGTATTGATGAGCCGTTTTAATGTAAGATGACGTTGAGAGGCTTGAAGATGGTCGAAAATAAAACGTATTATCCTCGTAACTGCTATTTTGGTTGACGTCCGGTTTCCTGAGGACTTTTCAAAGAAAAAAAAAAAGAAAGAAAGTATGTCAGATTATAGATGATCATGTTAATAGTTTTTCACTATGAACATGGAGCTAATGTGCAAATGTCAGACCTGTTGCACCTGTTGTTGTTCATCGGATGCCCTTTTATTTTATGTCCTCATTACATTTATATTCAGTTAGAAAAGTGTCTTCTCAGAAAATAATTCGATTTCAAGTACACTCCTTTTAGATCATGACTTGTTGTCAAATCACAAAGTGATGAAAGATTTCATTTATTTACATCATGTAGGAAATATTTTTTTGTATTCTTGGATAGTGAAGTTAGTTTTAATTGAAGGAGTTTTAAAAAAACCAAAAAAAACATTATTGCAGTGTGCAGCAAAAGTGGGCTGATTGAGCAACTTTCCAAATATTGGTGACAAAAAGTGTGAAAACAGTATATATATATATATAGAGAGAGAAAGAGAGAGAAAATGTCAAAATGTGCTTAAGAAAGCCTAAAAAGGTTGTTGACTAACAAACTCAGATGTTAGATGATGCGTCTCCATTTCGGAAACTTTTGAACTACTTTCTAAATTTGTCAGACTTTTACTGTGGTTACACATGAGTACCTCTCTCTCGTTGGTTCTTTCTTCTGCATCCGTTTCCGACTCCGATGAAGACCAACCATCATCTTGATGTTTTTCATCAGCCGAGACCGTGCCTGAAGACTGAAGACTGTTTAAGGCCCTCATTTCGTTTTGGACGAACTCCAAGATGTTGGGCATGTTGACCTCCTCATCTTCTGAAGGGCTTCTCTTAAAAACTGGCTGTATGACATTTTCGATGTCCTGCAGTTCTAGTGGCGCTTGCTCTGATTGCGGACTTATTTCACACTCGGCTTGCTCCTCCTTCGGTCTTTTGGGCAACGGCTCGGTTACTTCCTGGTCCAGCGGGGTGTTTGCCGGAGAAGGCTGCTCTCGGACTTCTGTTGGAGCTCCAGTGAGACGAGCAGCACCTGTCGAATGAAGAAGAAAAACTAAAATGAGCTCACTAGACGTCGCTCATTGTTCCGTGTTTTCAGAATATTTGAGAACCAATGTATATTTGATCATATCAACTGAACCAGTGATTTTATTCATGTTAAAAAAGGAGACACCATGGCTGTTATAAGCCATGTATGACTCAGGCTTCTGGGTTTATTTTGATTTTACAGCTACAGAAATGTAAAAAAAGTGAAAGCCTCCGACACCTTTTCCAATTTCAACTTTAAATACATGGCAGTTACACACATGTGACAGGCTGGTGAAGGTTTTCTGTGGTTTGACCGTCATACTGCAGAAGTCCAGCGGGCCACCGTAATGATTAATACGTAGACACAAAGCTCCATTTCCCAGAGTTCCAGAAGGTCTTTTTATAAATGATGTAGGATTTATGGTTGTAAGATGGACATATACAATCCTGTCACCATGGACAAGTTAGATATAAAAGGGATGAGGCAGAAATTAGGCTTGTTTTGACAATCAGCATGTATTTTTAAATTCTAAGATTAACTAACCCCAACCCTGATTTGGGAGTCATCACAAGTTGAAGCGTGAAGGTTTAATAGTGGGATTATCTCCATTATTGGAAGTGATGCTTGGCCTGTGTCCTAATCGGGCATCCTTGAAGCAGGATATTATACTACGAACCTTTGATTAAAACAGTCACAGAAATTACAGGAGAAATAATCACCATGACCACAGACACCTGGAGATCATTTGTCACCAAGGCACTTGTAACAGTAATGGCACCCTTTATAGACAATGGTGACAAAAACAACTGAAATGGGTCATGCATCTCTGCTCCCCATCACCACGAGCAATCATATCAGCGCCGCAGAAAGGCACCTTCAGACAGTCGATGTATGCATGGTCACATCATTAACTTTGTCTAAGCTATCCAACTTCCCGTGAACATGGCACACCGGGCTTTTGGAACAACAGGCTCAGGTAGCTGAGGCATTCATGGGAAACGCCGTAATCTTGAGTTGACAACCAGCAAGAAGGACCTGATGCACTCTGGGGACTGTTAAATCAGTGGAAAAGAAGTGAAATCCATTTACCATGAAATCACACTTCCATCTGACACCAACCCACCGCTGTGGTGGAAAGCCATGAGATCCCCATACCCCATCTTGACCAGCTTGTTCGGTGCCATTTGTGCACCCTGAGCACATCACTTGGAGCAGAGAGGGTTTTCTTTATGACCGGACATGTCGTGGATAAGAAACGCTCCTCACTGGACATGGCTGTCTCCTCCTGTCAACAGCTCCAGTTAATTTTACAGACAACAGAGTTGGCTTTAGTTAGAGGATTCTCAGTGGGGCCACGTGTGGCTAATTTGCAAGCAGACCGGTGCTGCATCCTCGTTTCTGCTTGTGTGGCTTCGAAGGGACCAAAAACCAGCCTGGAAGAGCCCGGTGATCTGGCCATGTCCAATGGGACATTAAGAGGATGCTGGAATGTGGCACCATTTTTTGCTCCCATTACAGACGTAAATTGGTACATGTGTTTTTAACATTGCTGTGATGCTTCATAACATTCACGTTCCCATGAACTACACATGTTGACATGTTTTTTTTAGCAAAAGATCTAGTACAGGGAAGTGCAATTGATGGTAGTTTAGTATAGACGAGTAATAGTCCTCCTAACTGTATTTTTTTTAATAGCTTCTTTGTCCTGATACTCAGGCGAGGTCATGTTGAAGACAAAGTATAGTCATCAGTAGTGGTATTCTGACACGCTTCCTGGATGAACACGGAAGGCAGACAGAAGCACCCATCCACACCGTGTGTGTGTGTGTGTGTGTATGTTTTAAATCTGTAAAATAAGTGCCTGTATTGGATTAGTTTATCTAGTATTCTATTCCTGTTTACTTTGTTACTGTGTGGTTTTGTACTTTTGCTGTTTTGTTTTGAGACATTTGATGAAAGTTTGTTGAGCGCTTTTGCTTTAACTGTCGCTATTTGCAACGAAATTGTGTCCCTGTGTTCACCCGTGGAGCGCATTTTGAACAATAACAAGATCCATCTTCTGTGTAAACACTTGGCACTGTTACACTCGAACAACTGAAGTTCGGCTGCAGCTGGCTGCGGACGTGACTTAGTTAGTGAGCAGTGAGTGTTGTCAACAAACAGAAACAGACCTATCCTGGGTAACTGGATCTCCGGGCCGAGAACCATGTGCAGCATCCTCCGCAGCTGTGTGTTTTCCTCATAGCACGCTTCAATCATAGTTTCCACTTCAGCAAAAATATCCACAGCTGCGGTGGTAAAGCGCTCAGTCAAAAAGCCCCGAAACATCTCCATCCTGGCGCCCGACATGTTTTGAACACTTTTAGTTGCGTAAAACTAAAGTTTCCCCTTTTAATACAACCGGCGCGCGAAAAGCCTCAAAAGGCAGTAACAGGACGCTAAATGACGCAATGTCCGGCACAAGAGCTCTTCTTCTGAGGCTTTCTGCCATTTAACAGCCATTGTGCTGCATGATCGCCCCCTTTGGTGACAGAGCCATCTGCAGTCCCGTTACCCCGAAACATAAAGCTTTACAACTTTCTATTTAATAAAATAAATAATGGAATAAACGTTCTCATGCGATGCAGATAAACTATACTGCAATAAAATAAACTAGAATAAACTAAACTAAACTAAAATAAAATAAACTAAAATAAACTAAACTAAACTAAAATAAAATAAAATAAAATAAAATATCAGGTATTCGTTCAAAAACGAACATATAAATGTAGCATGGCTGGCTGTGAGCTTAGTCATTTATTCATTTATTAATTTTACTTTTGTATTATTAACTTTTAAACAGCTTTCCCCTCTTTTTTTCTATCTTCTTTTCTTTCTTTTTTCTTTATTATTTATTGTTGTCTTTTCTGAAGTTAAGGGGTTCGGGTTCTGTTTGTGGGTTCACCATTTTGGCCAATAACTGTTTTTCGTTCGCGTGTGTAATTGTATCTCCCTTAATAAAAGTTTTTCACCCCAAAAAAGGTCATTGTCCCATTCAACTGTGAGTTATGGGTCAGTGTGAAAGATTGTTTGTTATGTATTATTATTCAAATGAGATCAAAATGTTTATGTTGACATCATTTTATTAAAGCTGCAGGAAGCAAAGCCTCGTGCAGCTGCATGTCACTGACTCCAAGTCTCCTGGTTACAGAGGTTGCAGACCTATAGGCTGCAGAGTCCTGGTTGCAGACCCCTGGTTTCAGTGTCCTGGTTGCCGACTCTTGGTTGCAGACTCCTGGTTGCAGTCTCCTCGTTGCTGACTCTTGGTTGCCAACTCCTGGTTGCCAACTCCTGGTATAGCAGACTCCTGATTGCAAACTCCTGGTAGCAGACTCCTAATTGCAGACTCCTGGTAGCAGACTCTTGGTTGCAGACTCTTGGTTGCAGACTCCTGGTAGCAGACTCCTGATTGCAGACTCTTGGTTGCAGACTCCCGGTTTCAGACTCCCGGTTGCAGTCTCCCGGTTGCAGTCTCCTCGTTGCCAACTATTATTTGCAGAATCCTGGTTGCAAACTCTTGGTTGCCGACTCTTGGCTGCAGAATCCTGGTTGCAGAGCACTGGTATGTAACGCTCCCAGTTCCAGCCAGCAGGGTTCGCTGTTGCATCGTTACTGAAGAGTGCTGGAGCGCGAGGAGAAGGGGGGCAGGCAGCTCCTGACAGCAGGAGAGAAGCACCGCTCCCCCGGTACGGCCAGCAGTCACTCACTCAACGGGATCAACGCGAGAGGCGTTAGACAGCTCCGTGGAAAGGCACGCGCAACCCGAAGGCATTTTTTTTCTGCAACTTGAAGCCGGTTGGTTCATCGTTGGGTGCTGGACTACATTGATGACATCTCGCCATCATCGAACTGAGTTAACACTGTTGCTTCGAGACGAGTTGTAGCGCTGGTAACGCTACTAGCAGCAGGGACGTCCAAGGCATCCCAGTCCAGGCGAGGCGAGCTCTCTGTTTACCGGGGACCCGTTTCTTCTGCCTGACGGATTGTCGACTCGACGTCAGGTGGGCGACTCCGAGTGAGGATGGGTGACATAAACCCATCGACATCGCACGCATTTCAGTCGGAGGTAAGTGTTTTATTCCAACTATTTCACCGGGGATAGTTTGCAGTCGGGGGTCTGGCTATAGCGATGCTAACAAACGTCAACTAACCGCCGCACGGTGGAGCAACCGTTGAACCCGTTAGCATTAGCTTGGTGTTGACATGTCGTTTCGGCAAGGCGCAAAAAATAAACAAACAACTTGCACTCGCTGAACACCCCGGGCGAGCCTCCACGAAACTGTCAGCTTTCACACGGAAAACTTGTCACTGTGCGTGAGAGTGCGTGAACGAGGCTACTCGGGTTGTCGTGGAAGACGTGTGAGAGAGAGCTAGCGGGCTAGCGCCCGTGTTTCACCGAAAAAGAAAACATTCCTTCATGGTCGCGGAGCATGCTAACGTCAACTCCGGCTGTTCACGTCTCCGGCCTTTAATGTCACGTAACACCTTTGACAAGTCTTTGGTTTTAATTGTGTGTTAGTTGAATTATCGTGTGGCTCGGTGCTGATACCAGCCACTTCCAACTCTCCGGTCACTGCCCCCCTCGTTAGCGCTTAGCTTGTCACTTGTTTTGCTGTTAGCCCGCTCGGCTAACATTAATGGTTTTTTAAGTTGGCTTCGTCGGTGGCGGTGGCTCGAAAGGTTCACTTTTCACTGTCGGAAATCAATCTTCGCGTTCAATTGAGACTTTTCCTGTCGTCGTCGACAACTTATTTTATTTCTACTTTTGATCATCGTATGGCATCGAGCCAGCTGCGAGTGTGTGGATACGTCGGTAATGTCAACGCCATGATGTGTAGCTGAGCTGCTGCTAACCTTATCTCCGATCTGACGCCTGCAGGACTTCAGTCCTCCGTATAAAAGGAGGAGGACAGTCGAGGATTTCAACAAGTTTTGCACTTTTGTCTTGGCCTACGCGGGTTACATCCCGTATCCTCAAGAAGAGGTATGTATGAAACACCCATGTTAACGTGATGATTAGCTCTGATGTTAATGTCTGGGTCACATATCCACAAAAACCTCGATTTCTGTCTGGGAAACGGCTTGAAATGACGATATGCTGTCTCGGGACAATATATCCTTTTTAAAATATTTGATGAATGCAATGTGATGCAGCATGATTGTTTTGTTTTTTATGGTTTTATAGTAAAACACCATGAATCCTACTTTGGTTGTGCCAACATTTTGAAGTGTTCCTGTTATATACTTTACACTATTATGTTACTATTACGTTACCTTACTGAAGATTTACCCATTGCCTTAGAATGATGTAATTCATTGCAATCAATATTTAGGCTTCATAAATGACAGTTATAAGTAATTTTAGTTTTCGAATATATATTTGATATCTTTTATATTAGGGTTGTGTGATCAGGTGATCATGAGATGTGATAACAGTACAATTTGCAATAATTACAAACACTAATATGTGACGAGTCGGTTTGTTTTGTTTTCTACATGTGTTCATCTCATTTCTCTTAATCAGAAAACAGTGATTGGATGTTTACACGATCACTTGCATATTCTGATAATTTGAAGTTGGATTATGATCTATTTTTTTTAGCACTTGTAATTGAGGTCAGTGTTGGCAGCATTTTGTTACTGGAAGTCAGATTAAACAGCAGGTGGCAGACATGTTCCACTAAAATTCCCATTGCCTCTGGAAGCTTCACAAAGAAAGTGCTGTTGTTAAGATTCTGTGCAGCAGCGATGAGAGATCGTCTTCTGAAAGTACTTTGTATTTAGTGGGATTTCTTGGAAGATGAGAAGTGTTTTTCTGCCGTTTATTTGTAATATGATTATCAGTTAGTTGTTTGTGGGGACTGAGCAGTCCACACTGTTACTCTTTAATGTTGGGCTGACATTTTGTTTGTGTTCATTGTGAAAGGAGTCTCCGCTGCGTAGCAGCTCCAGCCCTCCCAACAGCACTGGCAGCACTGCTGACAGTGACGGCTGGACCCCTGGACACCCAGCCTCCTGTCCCCAACGCCCTCCGAAGGCCCCCCAGGACCGCGGCAGGACGATTCCTGACGATCACAGGAAGGCCGACAAGCTGAAGAGGAAGAAAAGGAGAAAGGAAAGGGAGCATGACGGCGTCCAGCAGAGCCACTCGGCTCTCCCAGAGATGCAGTGCCCACTTCCCTTCAGCAGGACCATCAAAGAAGAGCCTGAAGACGATATCAGCATTAACTTCCACCCCCAGTGCCTGCCAAGCTCGGCCCCCTGCAAGAAGGAGCCCAAAGAGGAGCGGCGCTCCTGGGACGGCCGAGACCTGGAGGAAGGAGTGGTGAAGGTACAGAAGGTGGAGGGCTTTTCAGGGAACAGGACGGTGTTCCGCCAGGGCAAACAAGTGGTGTTCCGAGACGAAGACGGGTCCGGAGAGGACGAGGACATCATGGTAGATTCAGGTATGAAGGGATGAAATTTCCTGAGAGACAGTTCATTCATTAAGCACCACAGTGGTACAGACACAGTGAAGTGTAGGATTGTTTAGGTCACACAAAAATGGAGATTCAGATGATTTACATTCTCTGGATTTTTGGTCTCGATTTCTGCCTTCATCTAACATTTTCGAACATGTTAAAAGTTTTCCCACACTCTCTTCTCTGTGATTGCTATTGATAACAGATATTTTAGTTCAATCCCAGAAGCTGAGTATCCGTTCTCACTGTGCTGCATAGCAACAGCATTGTGTGAGGACATTTTTACTCTCTGAAGGTTCTTTCACAGAGACATAAAAGCAGTTCTTTCAAAGTAAAAGCCATATTCATGGTATTTATCTGACTATTTTGAATGTTGTCTGAAATGGAGTCAGCATTTTTTAACACTTTAGTCACGTACATTCTTTTTACTGATTTGATCAACTTACGGAAAGACGAGTTTTGTTGAAAATAAGCAAATGAAAAGTTGATGAAGTGAAATCTGTCTATGTATGTTTTATGTAGAGAGTGATACATTTTTTTCTGTAAGATTGACTATTTCTGCTTGTGCATATCTGTTATTTTAAGTTTAAATTGCGTAAAGAGACTGGTTAATGAAGCTCTTCTCTGTTCCTGGGAACAGCTGAAGCATATTGTAGTAATATCGGCAGCAGTGCTCATTGTAGTAAAACATCTCTTGTCCTCCTTTGTCTTTCTCAGACGATGATTCATGGGACCTGGTGACATGTTTCTGCATGAAGCCCTTCGCAGGACGCGCCATGATTGAATGTAACCGCTGCAACACCTGGATCCACCTGTCCTGTGCGAAGATCCGCAAAAGCCACGTGCCAGAGACATATGTGTGCCAAAGCTGCCGAGAATCACACGGGCCCCCGGACGCCCGCCGTTCACACCGCTCCCGTGTGGGCCCGCGTAAACATCTGCTGGACTAACCCCCCCCCCCCCCCCCCCCCCCCCCCCCCCCCACCTCTTACCCCTTACCCACAACTCTGCCTCTGCCCACCTCCCAGACTTCCCCGTTCCTCAGATTCAGGACTCGCGTCGCTCAGTGTCTGTGCTTCACAGTCAGCCATGAACTAGTTTTCTACAACAACAAAAAAAAACATTTTGGACCTCTCCCAAGCCCTTATCCCAGCCAACGAACAGTCTTGAGTGCTATTTTAGATTTCCTACGGTTTGTTTCTGCTTCCTACAGACTCTGTGCGTACGGCAATCACTGAATGGATGTCTGTCTGTAGATGACTTGAGCAAAGCAGCAAACCGCTACTGTTGGGACTTGGTGTCTCATGAACACTGGAACCGTTTGAACTGCCATATAGAGAGTGTCCTCACAACTGCCACCCACTGGTGCATGCTGGGAAATATTTGTAGACAAAGATGGTTTGCACTTTCTCTCGTTTGTTTTTTTTTTTTTTGTTTTTTTTTACATATAAAATCCATGTGACCTTTTGTATCACAGCGACAGATACGTCTTTCTGATTCAACTGGAATTGGGTTTCTGTATTATTGTTACATAATTAGAAAGAAAACAAGTTAGGCCTTGTTGATCGCTTCAGACGGTGCTATAGCATTATGCTGAGGTGTAATCGGTTAGAACAAAGGTGTAGGTTAAGAAACTAGAGTCTGCATCTGCTTCATCTGTCTGTTGGTGGTTTTTTTTAAGATATCGTGACGGAATATCATAGAGGCTCTTAAGTTTGTACAACTAAGCTAAGCACTTGTTCTCGCCCGTCTACTTCATGAGCTGTCTTCCAGCCTCAGCTGTTCATTCAAATGAAGATTTTCTTTTTTACTCTGCCATACGACAGAGCAGTTGCGCTCTGTTTCACATTGAACTTAAACCGTGTTCTTACTCCATGTATTTTGCTTAAAGGAATTTTTCAATAGTTTTAAAAGCCAGATAATCAACAAAGTGTTTCCAGTCGAGGTGTTTCCTGTTGCCTCTGGTCAGAATGTTCTCTACAGCTCAGCAGTGATTTTATTCAGGAGTATTTTGTATCTCTCAAACCTCTCCATTAGCTGTTTAATGTTCATGAACAAAGACAACAGAGACAAATCTAGTTATATAAGGGAAGATCTGTGGCCGTCCTGTTGAAGTGTCAACGGAAATATATTACTTTCTCCCCCCCCCCCCCCCCCCCCCAAGAGTCCAGTTGAATTTATGCATGCGAGTGTGTTTTGTTGTGTTTGCAGTAGGGTGTCGGCGATGCATGTGCTGCTATGAGTTGTTCCAGCTAAGATCTGTGGTTTTAGGTCTTTTGTCAAATGGAGAAATGGATACCTGCAAAGCACCATGGGCGGGGTCGGTTTGTTTTATTTGCCTCAGATCAGTGGAAAAGATCTCGGCCCATCTATCACCTCTTACTGACATTTTCACTGCAGTTTTCAGTTCTACATGAAGCAGATTTATTGGGAAACTTTTCAGGTTTGTTTCCTCCGCCCCCCCCCCCCATACATTTCTTTCCCTTCAAACTTGCTCCAGTTTGTATGAGAGATTTTAAGCTTTGTTGTTCTTGTGCCATCAGCTGCTGGGCTTTTCTGTGTGGACGACAGGTTGTTTTGCGTTCTTATAAAAGCCATACTGTAGAGGGACATTTCAGACACGAGCCCTCAGATCGCAGTCCGGGATGGTGTTTTTACAATGCCGAATCAAAGACTTGATGGAAGATCAACACACGAACACACACACACACACACACACACACACACTGAATGTGTGGTTTGTAAAGAACACAAAACCTCAAGGCAGTTCAGCTCGTGTGTGTGTGCACTCGCCTCCTGGACTCTACAAATGTTGGTCGACTGGTCGGTACCCAGCAATCACCAAGGTTGTGACGTTTTGATTTTTGTAAGACGTTTCGTTCGGTTCTCAGGACGTGTATTGTCTTGAAGGCAACGCAGAGACATTTTCAGGCACAAATTCTTAACATTTGTCTGTGTCTTAAAGATATGAGTGTAATTGATGTTAACAATGCTCATTGTTGATACAGCTTGTTTATTCTGATCCTGGGTTGTCTTATCCCCTGACTGAGAAAGCATTGTCTGTACTGTTGTGCAAACTGTTTCTGTGAAACTATTGTATACTATTGTAAATAAAGAATTAGCATTTTAACCTGTTGGATTTGTGCTTTCATTGCATGTCCAGGCACTTTCAGAGGCATCGCTCCCAGGATTGTTCTTTAATGTTCAATGCTACCAAACACCTGTTAGGTGCCAAGCAAGTAAATTCAAGTCCATTTTTCAGGTGTCTGTACTTGGGTGTGGATTTTCTAAAGGACTGCTACTCCTTACATTTAAAGGTTCTCAGTGTGACTTTCAAAACAGTGAGTAGATAATGTCAGCTGATTATCACGGTGGAAGAATACAAATTTAAGGGTGATCTGGTTGCATTAATGATGGTTTGATGCCAAGACTTCCTGTTTCAAAGATTTGAGCTGGAATCAATAACTCTGCTTCTACTGTTTGGAGTTTAACAATAAATATATTTTTAAACGGTATCTATATTGTATATATTTGTAATAAAGACCCCTGGTGTTCTGTGATTTGAGGCTGCTGAAGCAGTGACAAAATGTGCTTGTTTTAACCATAATTAAGCATTAATGATAATTGTGTTTTTATGCATTAAAAACAAATTTTTACTACACTTTGATCAGGTTGCATCATGAAAGGCGCCAAGTGTAAAATTAGTTTCAAATCAATCATTCAGATCTCAGATCATCTTTGGTAAAAAAACAAAATAGCAGCTGAGACACACATAACTCGCTTTACATGTGTTATTTTACAATGTACTTTATTAAAAAAAACAAAAAAAAAAACATGAATTGGTACTTTTACCACAGAATCGGTACATCTTTGTGAGCTTTGTCTGGTAGTCCGACGGTCTCTTGTCTAGCAGGACATGTCCTAAAAGGAGTGATCAGTGCAAACTACACAGCAAGAACCTGTATTATTGTTCAGTGTATTTGTAAGCAGCTTGGTATTTTTAAAGCAGCCCTCTGTTTTAAAAAGTTCATGGTTGCTGTTAGAGTCAACAGAGACAGCATCAGGGACAAATTAGCGCTGGTTTGGATCTTTTGCGTTGAGCTGTGTCTTTCATGAACTAAACTCAACAAGGGTCATTATTATTAATCACACAGCTTCTGCAGACGTGTCTGTTACATTTGGATGATACAGATCTCCCGTCACACCACGTCAAAACGGTATTTCATTGGACTGATCTGGTGATTGTGAAGGCTATTTCTGCTGGGTGAACCCTATCGATAAATGGGATGTTATCTTCCTGCAAGGAGCCATTGGAGGACTTGTACACTGGAGATGTTCAGCAACCATAATTCACTTACCCTGCGGCGTTTAATTGGTGCTCAGTTGGTAAAACAGAGTATTAAAAAGGTGCTGTATTTTTTAACATCATCACATCATTATATCACCAGCTGCTGCAGCCTAATCTGTGTATATAGGAGACATTCCCACTCCACCTTCTGAATGAAAGCTTTAACGAACAGCAGCCATTTGCAGCCACGTCTGTTATGATGCAACTATAGCCAACTTCATGCAAACTTACTCTTCTAAGCTGATAGAAGTGGTGTCCAGTGTAATGTTTCTCGCTTTCGTTCATCTGCTTCATGGATCTATGCATTATTGATGGGAGGGGTGAGTTTGTTCCAGTGTGGACCAAATCTATCACCCCTCTAGTGGTCAATGTTTCCTAACTCGTAGACCATAGGAAACCCCTAAACAACAGAGCGCAGCAGTCTATAGTAGCTGTTGTTAAGCACATTCTAGCATGCGGACCACTACTTGTGCCTGTCTTAACCTGTGTGAAGCTGTATAACACTGTAAGACTGTGACAGGATCCCCTTATCCTCACTGAACAATGTGGAGTCGACACTTTGTCTTTCGTCCTCTTGCTTGGTTTCAACATTGATCTGTCTCCCTCACCAAATCTACAAGTGTAAATGCATTTTGCTTCTGTCATGTGATTGGCTGATAAGATGGCCGAATTGGATTTCGATGGCCGAAGGTCACTGTGATTTCATCCTTACCCCTCCCCCCGAGTTACGTTACAGCCTTATTCTAAATGGATTAAATTAATATTTTCCTTAAAAATTCTACACACAACTCCCAATAATGACAATGTGGGAAAAGCATTATTAAGCAAATTTATTGTGGGGGAAAAAAACCAGATGTAAATAAGGATTAACAGCGTTGTCCATGCAGCTCATAATTGAGCTCCTGTAGTGCTGCAGAAAGGTCCATGAGATGTCTCTACAGGCCAGATGGAAGCCATTCCTTAGAGACAGGCACAGGGCAGCCCGCCTGGAGTTTGACAAAATGCACCTGAGGAACTCTCAGACCCTGAGAAACAAAATTCTCTGGCCCGAAGAGACAAAGACTGAACTTTTTGGTGTGAATGCACCATGGCACCATGTTTGGAGAATACAAGCACTGCTCCTCACTTGGCCAATACCATCCATGCAGTGAAGCAAGGTGGTGGCAGCATCATGCTGTAGGGATGTTTTTCAGCCACAGGAACTGGGAGACGAGTCAGGTAGATTGATAAAGATAGATTGAAAGATGAATGCAGCAATCTACAGAGACATCCCGCTCCTGAGCGCTCTTGACCTCAGACTGGGACGGAGGTTCATCTTTCAGCAGAACAACGACCCAAAGCGCACAGCCAAGATATGAAAGGAGTCGCTTTAGGGCAGATCTGGGAATGTCCTTGAGTGGCTCAGCCAGAGCCGATTAAATGCGATTGAACATCCCTGGAGAGATCTGAAAATGGCTGTGGAACGACGCTTCCCATCCAACCTGATGGAGTCTGAGTGGTGCTGCGAAGAGGAATGCATCAAACTGCCCAAAGAGAGGTGTGCCAAGCTTCAATTTCTCCCAAAGGTGCATCAACAAAGTGTTGGGCGAAGTCTGTGAGATGTACATGTGTATGCAATTGCTGTTTTGGTTTTGTTTTTTCCATTTCTAGTAGATTTACAAACATTTCCAAAAAGTTTTTACATGTTGTTATTATGGGGCATTTTGTGGATAAACATATTTAAATCGGTTTTGGATTAAGGCTGTAATATAACAAAATTATAAAAAAAAAATTTAATAAGTGAAATTCTGGGAATACCTTCTGGATGCACTGTGTGTCTATTCTCACTTCAATGGGAAATTATTTAACATTAGAGTCCAAAGGTTATAACCACCGCTCATGTATTGTGCTTTAGAGAATGTAATGTTTCAGGAAACCTCCACTCAATAATCGAGTTTGGTCTTAAAAGCAACATTAGTGGCTCTGTCTGAGTCATCTTGAAATCAAAGGCCCACACTTATTGTCTAATGTTTTGTATGTTTAATGTCTTTACAGGGAAGGACAATGGCTCCTCAATCATACTTAACATATAAATGATAATATGAGTCACATTTCAATGAGGGGTTGGAAAATGACAGCAGGGAGCAGTTCCTCTGCTGGCCTCATGGTGGCACTAAAGCAGAGCGGATCAAGAGATCTGTCAACACGCTTAACATAACAATAAGACAGACATTAAATGCATTTAGTGCAATATGGCTGCTGCAGACTAACAGACTGACTTTCCAATTTTAAGACCAAAGTATCATCACCTATGTGAATTTCATTTTTAAGTCAATCTTCCTCCTCTGCTCGTGCAGGCTAATCACAGTAATAAAGAAAATCTGAAATTGAAAGACAGTTTAAAGTTGCTTGAGTTAGTCTGCTGTTGAGTGAAAGTGTATCGCTACAGTTCAAAGGCTTCAGCACCACTTTGATGAAGACCAGTGTCCTCGGTAATGTACATCTTGTGCAAAATATTACTTTCATAAACAATATAAATCCAGTTTGAAGCCTACATTAGTTGTAATAATAGTGTTGAAACGTTTTTTCCCCTTAACAAATTAGGGTATAACTAATTAGGTTTTTACAGTTACAGCATCAGTCTCTCTCCCATTACAACTACTGGCACAATGAATATATTACGGTAATGAGTTCAAACTATTAAGTGGGCGCTGTATTGCACAGTTGATATGATAAAACTTTGAAACCCGTTCATCAGCAGTCACCTGTATCGAAGGACATTAACATTCACGCCGTCAACTTCATCTGATGAGGTAACAGCATGAATGATCATCTCAAAGACAACAATGAAAGTCCCACTGTGTGTAAGAGTGTTTTGGCTCCTAAGGTGGATTAACCACATACAAGAGGCGGCATGGCATTTTAAATCAACATGTTTGGGGGTTTGTAATAATGAAATTAGGTGGATAGAGGACGGCATTGAATTGAAATAGATACGGCACAGGACAGGTTTGTGAAGCAAAACGGAAACGGCAACAGTAAATTTGGAGTAAATGACATTTACACATGGTATTTAAATGCAACTCAGAGTTGGATCTGAAAAATGAATCAACTGGAGTCCATTATTTCTCTGTGTTACATTTCCACACGAAGATCTGACTGAGATCTGGTCGCTTTCTGAAAACAATCCAAACTGTTAATATGCATGTCATTTTTCTCTTTACTTATTAAACCACTTCTGCCACTCACATGATCTTTCCCTTATCATATGTCAAAGTGCCAGTGGGCGGGACACTGAATCCCAGATTGCACCGAATGAAGGTCGAGCATCTTGGACGGCAGCTGTAATCATCTGTGTGTGAGAGTGAATGGATGACTGTGGGTTGACCTTATTTACAGGTCAAGAGTAGATAGTTCAGTATTAGTATGTGGATCAGGAACACAAGCTCACGCTTATGCTCACTGCATTCACATCAATATTTCCTTGTAATCTAGCACTATCCAGTCATCCAGTTCACTTCTTAATGCAAAGTATGAATAAGGTCTAAATGTGCCGTGATAATTAAGAATATTGGATGTATTTAGGCCCAAACCTGCTTCAACAGCAAACAGTCTACATGAGGCAAAGTGCTGATCTGTGCCTTCGCCCTCGAAACCACACAAATAATCATTCGTATCATTTTTCTCCCCCCCCCCCCCACAAAATGCTTTAAATCTATACGCGTACTTACTGTTGTTGCCGGCAATGAGCCAGATCCATGTCAGCAGCGCACAAACCATAACCTTCACAGCATTAAAAATCACTTTAAAAAAACTCTGTTTTGACTCGAACTGTGCAGACATAATCAATAAGCACGGACGCAAATCAAATCTAAGCTGAATTTCTGCCTTCGAATTGTGGCCTAGGATGAAATATTAAAAATCTATACGGGCAATTCAAAGCAATTTCTCCTTGGTTGTATCTCTCCTATCAAAGTGCAACTTGCGCCTCCCCGCCCCTTCACAGATGTAAGTTTTGAGCACCGGGTCACAAAATCTGACGGGTACTGCACCGAGCAGCAGACATAACATAACCTACATGAATAAAACGTACGTGTAAGACAATTTGACACGGAAACTAAAACACGAGATCAGTCATTTCTCAATCCCGGCTCGCCCTGGTATTACTGAGATGTGGTTGTGCATAATAACTTTGCAATGACTATGCAGTTATCAGAGTCAAAAGCCATCTGGGTGACACACATACGGGGTGAAGATGAGGGGTAAAGGTTATTGATCCTTTCGATACACGTTGACACAGTAGACGTCAAGAAACAGGTTTAAATTTAACCGCATACTCTCAGCTCATTACTTTGTGAAAAATCATTAAACCGCCTGCACTGATAGTCACGGTCAGGCCCGGGCATGTATGACGCTGTGCTCTGTGTCCGATCTCCTACGGCAGGCTGATATCTGAGCAGCTCCGTCAGGTGGAGCCAACCAAGGACACAAAGGGGAACACCTTGGAGAAACTCAGAGCTGACTCCGGTATTCTGCCGGACCCGGGGAAATGCCCTACAGGAAAGGAAGGAGTGGAGGAACTTGATAAACAGATTCACTAATACCATGACAGGAGAGGGCCAGAGGAGAGGAACAAGCTTTTTTTTTTTTTTTTTTTTTTTGGATGTGTTCACTCCATCCTGGGGTCCTCCCGCTCACGCAACGTCTCTTTTATCTGCGTTTGCCTTCTGGTGCGCCGACAGCGGCGAGCTTCTAGGACTCCGACTCAAGTCTGTGAGCTGACAAGACAAAAAAAAAAAAATATATATATATATATATATATATATATTCAATTTGAATGAGGATACAATCACATGCTGTGAACTTTAGTAATGTGGTAATTAGTGTGCAGCTACATAGCTAGTGGGTAAAGTGGCTGCATACTAACATTGCTTGGGTATCCGTAGCGGCTCCAAGTCTGCAGAGATGACTTGATGCATAACACCTCTGAACTGGTACAGTAATTTTAGACTCTTCTCCTCTCCTACACAGGGGTCGTAGAAGCCCGGCAAGCCCGCCTGCACACAGAGAAATTAATCAGGTTTGTGAGTATGTGTGTGTGCGCGTGTGTGTGTATGCAGTCAAATGCTGGAGTGCACTCTATCATCTAAGTACACACACCTTAGAAGCCTCCGTGAGGATGAGTTTGGAGTCTTTGACCAGGCACTGCAGAGGCACAGTCACGTCGATGACCTTGGCTTTTTCCTGCTTCTGGCTGGTGTCGGACACAAACTTCCCGTACCAGGCATTCAAGATGATCAGACCTAGATTGTAATACACGGCGTGTTGGGTGTTTTCATGTTAGGTGAAGATTATAAATTGGCAATAGACTCTAAACGGTTTCTTTGTCATCGTTTAACCTTGTGTTTTGAATCTTGCTGGTGGAGGACACGGCTCATAGAGCCCACAGTGTGCCTGCTGAGTGACTGGCTCCCTTCGCTCCTCGCACTGTCATAGTTACACAGTGATAAGCAAAATAGTTGAGTAGAGGTCATCACATTGACAAATCTATGGTTTTTTTTTTAAAGTACAAAACTCCAAATCTGTTATTATTTGAACTCCATCTTGACTGATTCCTTGCGCTTGAGCCTGACAGATTAGCTCTTTGAACTAGTCGGTCGGGTGTTCCAACAAACACTTTTTTTTTTCTAATAACTTCAAACATGCAAAGGAGATTAATTTGCAAAATATGATCAAATAAATAAATAAAACACAGCACTCAGTTAATCAGTCGGTTAATTACAGCTCTTTCAAAGAAACATCAATGTGGCTGTGTCATATTTACAAAATGTTAATATTCATTTATTGTCAAAATGTTTTCAAGATGATTAAAAAGTAGCACCACTAATGAAGCAAAAGACAATGAGAAACATCAGATTATTAGTCATATGCATCTTTTTTTACTTAAACATATACCTACAAACATCTACCCAGTATAATAATGTAAAATACAATAAACATGGTAAAATTATTAATTGGAAGCTGAAGGAAAATGGACACTTTTGGTTTTGTCCTGCAATAAACTGCATGTCCTGTGAAGTACAATTCAAATACTTTTAAAACATTTCCAGACCCGGAACATCAAAATCTTAACTTAATCAATAATTTTCTTTACAGAGGAGTTCAACCAGAATGACTGACCTTCAAACTCTTCCCATACCTTTGTAAACACTTTGAAACTAAGGTCTAAAAGCAAGTATTAGATTCTTTTTAGTCTTAGAGGTTTTTTTCCACTTTCCAAGCCCTTCGTCACCGAGACCACCACATTGCACTCTTCAAGCCATCATACAATACGCTGCACATAATGTGTCTCATACCAAGTAGTGGTTTTTGGTTGAATGCCAGACTTCCTAATGATTTTCATGTTATAAGATTGGATGGTTAATGGTAATTGGGATCCATAGGCAATAAAAAGCCGAACTCGTTTCATGATAGTTAGATGCTTTTACTGAATTACCTGCTAAGTCTTGATATTCAAACTGTTGCAACTGTGCTAGCTTATTACTAAAGCCTCTGATTAATTTGTAATTACGCTCAATAACAATAATTCAGTTTAAGAAAAGAAAATCTTAGTTTTCACCCTAAACCTTTTTTTGTTGATCAGCATTTTGAAAATTAAAGAGAAATATAACGAAGGGAGGCGGCATCTCTCTGACCCCAGGATTTCTTCTCCTTTATCACCCATGTAATTCTCTCTGGCCACCCATTAAGTCGTTATCAGACATTTTCTTTCAGCAGAGCATCAGAAGCTGCTGTGAACTCATCCAGGAACAAACTCTTCATATGATCTTGAACATGTTCATGTAGAATCTAACAGGTAGAAGCCACGAGTATATTCTGTAATGCTGACAGAAATATGAACAAAAGTAGCCAAATTTTGATTCTCGCCAAGTTTGGACTGTTTAAAACTGAAAAATTGTTTTAGTTTTACATCGTGTGTGTGTGTGTGGGTGTGTGTGTGTGTGTGTGTGTGTGTGTGTCCTCACCCATCTTGGATTCTTCTGCTTCTATGATTCTCCTCACAGACTCCTGCATCAGCAGAACCTGCAGAGGAGCCAAGGGAGAGAGGAGGAGGAGGAGGAGGGAGGAGGAGGAGGAGGAGGAGGAGGAGAACAGCAAAAGAGGATGGGGGAGAGATTTCCAGACAGGATTCACTCACGAGTTCATAATGAGAAGAGCTGAACTCAGACACAATGATCAATTATCCCCCGTACACACACACACACAATGAGTGTTTCCTGTGTGTGAATACTCACAGCAGACTCTGCCTCCTGCTTCTTCTTGGCAATGTCTGTGGCAGAGCTTTTCCTCTGCAACTCGAGATCCCTGACAAACACAAAGCAGACATCTATGATCACCCACTGGGATTCACTGTGGAGACTCTCTCTGATGACAGTGCAAGCGTGGAAGAAACCTCTCTCGTATTAATGACACCCACAACTGAAAAGACTGTGCTTTTTCGGCGGAGAGCTGCCTTCATCAGATTAATAAAGTTTTGTCATCCAATAGGTTTTTAAGTTTACACATGTTAAGTATATGACAAGTAAAAAAAAAAAAAAAGAATAATTGGAAGTGAATGGTAAAGAAAATTCTGTCAGAATAATAGTGAATTCTTCATGACCCCAGTGGGAAGTTTTCCACTAAAGGGGCAGAGAAAGAAATACTCACTGCTCTTTCTGCGCTTGTGTATATGGGATGATGACGAGTCTGTGCACAGCCATGTAGACCAGCAGGGGTCCTGCAGTGGCATAGAAGACGGCACTGGGCAGCAGCTGATCCGTCAGGTGGATTGGAAACAGGTACGTCTGACTTGCACGCGCCAGCCTGCGGAAAACACAAGCGAACCGCCCAAATGTAGAGAATCACCTTAGATTAGGCTGTGAGACAAGTACACGCATAACAGTGAGATCATATTTGGCGCCGGGGCTGGTACTTGATCTTGAGCGTGACCCCCTGTGGGACACCGATGCTGACAGTGGCTGACAGGACACTGTGTCGGCTGATCTTCCTCTCCGCTCCATATTCCACCACAGTGCCGAACCAGCCCGTCCTGTAGCGAGACCAACACAAAAAGTGAGTAGAGACCACTGAGAGAAATGGAACGCACAACAGAAGGGGATAACACGCTGCTTCCGTTAGTGAGGCAGACTAAAAGTAAGCAGCAAAAACTTAGAATAGCGTCAAATGGCTTTTTTATACGACATACATATTTCAAGACATTTAATTTTCATATTGTGGTTTTTATATTTTAGTTTATGTTGCGTTTTGGGAGGCAGTGGTGTCGGAGGGGTTAAAAACTGCAAGTTTGACTTGGTTTGAATCCAAATATCCACAAATGTGACTGAAAGTGGTGTCAGGATCAGTGTTGTGGTTCCCTCTGTGTTTCTGGGCTTCCTGGACCACACTGGAGTCCAATCACCAGGTCAATGGTTGCTTTGAGATGATGCAGCAGTCATGTGACAGAGTCAGGTGATGAGAAAGAAATCTAGGTTGATTCGGTAGGGGTATTTAAACAGCCTTCATGTCAGTCAGTCAGTCAGTGTGTGTGTGTGTGTGTGTGTATGTATGATTATTGTGCTGCAGTGACAGAAGCACTGTCAGAACTTCATTGTAAATAGATTTCTTTCTTCTGTTTCTCCTCCTATAAATACCTAGATTGTTTGAATATTTTGCAGCTTTCTATGCGACTACACCTGTTTTGTTGTATTGTCTGGGAAAGCTAAAGTAGAAACCCTGTCACAATTTTTAATGCTGTTAATGTGATTTTAAAGACGTTTAGGTCCTGGTATTGTTTTACATTTTTAAGTATGGAAAATATAGAAAACATGGGGGCGGGGAAACATGTAAAAACTCCTATCATTCTAATTTCAAAAGTTACAAACATAATCAAATAATACAGTAAAGCCAGGGCATACAGACAATCCCTGAAGTTATAACACTGGATGTCGATCCAAAAGATTCTGTGTGTATTGAGTTACTCTTTAATGTATGATGCCCAATTCTATCAGCAAATGACCAAACCAGTTTTTTTAACTGATATTTCCCGAAGAATTTTCCTGCATTGTTTTAACCAGCAAATGTTGAGGCACACGTACTTGACGGAACCTTTAACTTTGGTCTGGTCTTCATCCTGGAACTTGTACTGGTAACTCATCATCAGGTAGGAGTGAGGCACACCCAGCTGAAAAGGAGGTTTTGAAAAGCCATAAAGGTCACGATAACAAAGACAAATTGAATGATATATATTTATGACATACTGCGGCTCTGTCGGCAATCCGACTTTGTTCCCTTGCGTATTATGCTGGCGTGTACCTGCAGAGCCAGAGTGAAGTGGCTGCTCTTCGTGTCCCGGACCAGGCTGGTAGTCATGGCACTGTTGGGCCCCCACCTCCACTGCAGATAACCCATGGTGTTCTGATCCAGGTGACGCGCCGTCATCAGAGAGCAACTCGGCCTGGGGCCTCGAGGAGAGAACTGCAAACCGCACTGTGCTGTCAAGAAACTGCACAGACAGGGGTTGTGAAGGAGAAAGAGAGTCTTGCGTACAGGTCGACACAAAATATTCTGGAGTCTATACAAAATAAATGGGGTCTCACCACCGCTGCGTGAGATTACGAAACACCTTAAACCCTATGAGCGGTCCCAGTATGTCTCCCGCGCCAACCTCCACCTGCAGAGATGAATCAAACCCACTGAGATAGAGGAGACTGCAGAAGGTCAAACACAGAAAACTTAAACCATCAGCCTGCATCTTTAACACAGCCGCCACTCCCTGTGTGTGTCTGCGCATTTTACCTCTCCCCAGCCCTTCGCCGACAAAACTTTGCGTATGGTCATGTTGATGTTGCCCCCTCCATTCCCATTGTGCGTAGATAGTGACCCAGACAGCACCGCTGTGTCAGTGTTTGTCAGAGGAGCCTGAAGAACGACAGCAAAATGATATCACAGAACACCAAAAGAAAAGCCAGGCTCAGGTTAACATGTGGGTGGACAGCAAGTGCTGAGCAAATGTGTTTTTCTGTACCTCTATAGACTGAGAAATATGCATCTTGTTGATTTCAATATGTGGAAAGCCTCCTCCTGGCATCTCTTCAAAGTCCTCATCATAGCGGTCGAACAGGTCCGTTGCATCCACACCGACGCTGATGGTGCCCTGAATAAAGAGGAGGTGAAAAAAAAAAAAAGAAAAAAAAAAAGGCGCAAGATTGACAGAATTAATTTTGAAAAAAGGAAAAGGGTGAGTCACATAATGAAATCAAAGTAAAAAGCATCCACAGTCAAAACAGAGCAGTGCTACCCGACGTGCTTAATAACATCTGCTTAAAACTGGCAGCCGGTACAAGGAAAAAAAAAAAAAAAAAGTGGTGAAAGTAACTGATAAAGAATTAACACGGGAGAGCGTGAGTAAACCTTGGGGTTCGTTCTCTGCTGCAGCCTCCTCTCCTCTCGCTCTCTCTGCAGCCGGTCGTACTCCTCTCGGATTTCTGCCGGTGTCCTCTTCCTTTCCACTATCTGCAATTTGTCGAGATAAAGAAGAGTGAGACGGTGATGAAGACATACAGCGGAACAGCACGTTCACTCAAATAACAGACGAGTAGAGTCAAAGACTCGGTGAGAAGAAAATACCTCCCAGCCTTCCACCTCCAGCCCTTTCTTTCCAAAGATGTCATAGATGGCTCTGGTGTGAGCATCACTCAGCACTGAAGGGGAAGGAGGGAAAGTACTTCAGAGCATGCCCATACATTGTGTTTGGTAGGTTTTTCATCAGGTATGGAGGTAACAAAACACAGACACTCCCCATCAATATAAGTAAGCGGTATTTTTTAGTACTCGTCGTAGGGCTGCACAATATTCGGAGAACATGCAATAAGCAATATTGTAGTAGAGCATAACTATATGATTTGCATAAATTCTAATATGTTATGTATATGGTGTGTTAATGTCTTTTGTGATTGTGTGTTTAGTCCCCCCCCCCCCCCCCCCCCCCCCCATCAGTTACAGTGTTTCACAAGCAGAGCACTTTGTTAAATTAGTTGTTCTTGGTCACTGTTCCATGGTTTTTGCACTTTTTCTGCTTCTCACTTCTCCGCTGTGGCCACCAAGTTTGAAATAATTAGGGCTGTCAATCAAAATAGCAAATCACGCAGGCTTTATGAATTGAGCTTGATTAATCACACTTTTCTTGTGTATTTCAGATTTTGTCATTTTGAGTTTGCAGAGCATGAAGGCACGGTGCATGGAAACACAATTTATCAAAGTTCGGTCAGTCTATTTATATATATACAGTATGTTGTTGTATCCCCACAAAATAACAGCTTATGTCAAGAGTGTGAGTTATTTTATTAGGGCTAAAAAACAAAAACGTGTCTTTATTTTTCTTTTTTTTTTTAATGTCATATATTCTATGGTTGGGTAAGTATTCTTTTCCTGTTTTTTGGAAAAACTACTACTTACGTAATGAATTTAAGAGGGCGCCAACAGCAGAGAGTTTTCTTCAAATGAAAAGACCTCGGTTTTAAACCATTTCAAGTTCAACTAAATTATTGAAATCTCTGTACTGTGTTATAAATTCAGTTTTATCGGCTGTTGGTTTTTTTTTGCAAGTTTTGCCTTGTTATTACTTTTATTAATACATCTTATTCTATATGTTCTATATTTCTTAAAGCTATTGTCCTTAAGATTGTATTACAGTTAATTAAGACAGTCAGTTTTAGTTCATCTTTTATAAAATGCTTTAATGTTTCTTTTTAAAAATTTTTGGGTTCTTACTTGTTTTGTCCTCTTGTCAAATATCTCTACAACACCGACTTTTACTAAAAGGGGCTTCACAAATACTGCTTGAAATTGATTTATTGATCCTCACCCTCATAAGCCTGGTGGACCTGGTTGAAGAGTTGCTCGGCTTGTTGTTTCAGCTCTGGATCTCGATGTTTGTCAGGATGGTAGAGCATACACAGCCTCCGATAAGACACCTTTAACTCTTCTATTGTAGCCTGCGGGAGGAGGGAACACGTGTTTACGCTGAACAGAGCTGTGGAGAACAATAGCAATCCTAAATCCTGATTCAGCTGTAAACGTAAACATAAACAAACAAACAAAAAGATAATCCTTTAAGAAAGCATTCTTGTGTCAAATTGAAAATATCCCCTCTTTAAGTCTCAGTACAGTGGAATTTCTGTGTGGGGTTTGCATTTTCTCTCCCTGTGTGTATGCATGTTGGTTTTCTCAGGGTATTCCAGTGTCCTCCCAAAGTCCTAAAGACATTTGAGTTACATTGATGACTCTAAAGTGGCTGTGGGATACATATGGGGGTTTTGTACCCTGCTGGGATCAGCTAAAGAGCCCATAGTAGAAGATTCACTTTCAAGAGCTGACACTGCTCTTACATCAAGGCTTCTTGATTTAAATTTAAAGAGCAGCGATGTACTTTTATCAGGCGATGCAGCCTGGTACTTCAGACCCTATCTGATGCTGTCAAATGACACTCCAAGTCACATCTTAAGAGATCTGAGAGGATGCCCACTGATGCAGCGGTATTAAACCTTCATATATGCGGACACATTCGTGTATAGTCAGTCTGCTTGGTCGTGCATTCTTCTAAAGCATCCTGTGGTCTCCATCCAGTCCCGTGATGGAGCAGACAGAGAGGAGCGTTATCCAACCGGAGGACGATACATCCACCGCGCGCCTCTTACTCAATGACAATCTGGCTTCAAGGTCACGGTAAGGGCTCCGCAGTCGTCGGACGTGTGTGCAAAACACGGAAACACCCGTACCTCTTTCCTGACGTTGAGCAGAGAGTAGTAGTCCTGGTTATTAGACTCAAAATCATCATCCAAGGAAGCCGCCATGTTTGCGTTTGGCCCGGTTCGGTCCCGCCCACCTCCTCAGTGTTGTGCCAGCTGATTGGTCCGTGCTGCAGGAGGGCTCGAGCCGCTCTCGTTCTGTTGCCCTCTACCGGCTGACACACACACACACACACACACACACACACACACACACACACACACACACACACACACACACACACACACACACACACACACACACACACACACACACACACACACACACACACACACACACACTGCAGAGTAAATTAACGCTATATTTGAACAGTCAACACTGCGTCATAATCATCATGTCCACAATGTTTATGAGAGAAAGGAGCAAATCTGGAGAACAAGGGGAAGAAGAGCACCAAGAGTTAAACTTCGAGTTGCCCCCCCCAAAAGTGATAAAATGAAGGCTGCCATTCTTTTCTTTTTTATCAATTAGTCTTCTATTTGGAAATGAAAATCAATTGATCACTGGGAGCTGTCACACAGTGACTCTTGCGTCCCATTAGTGAGTATGTCCCCTGTTTAAATACAAGAGCCTGTCTGTGTGGAGTATGCATATCACTCTAAAAAATGTCTCCAGGTGCTATGGTTTCCTCCCACAGTCCAAAAGCATGCATGGAAGGTTAATTGGTGTCTAACTTGCTCTCGTTGATGTGCTTGTGTGTATTACAGCAATCATTTTTAACATGCAAGGACATATCTATCTCACCACATCTATCATGCGGCTGTTCAGATGAGAAGCCTTGAAATAAGGTCTCTCAGTCAGGGTTACTGTCTTTAATTTTCTCGACTATGAAACTACACACTACACTTATCACATTCAAAGCCATCCTACCTTTCTATTCCAACCTAACTCCATCCCCAACCTGTCACCGACTAATAAGTTGAGCTCTTTTTAAACCCTCCTCAAAGCGCATCAGTTCATAACTGCTTTCATGATCTTCTATGTTTTTGTGCACATTCCGATAATGTCCAGTTTTCATGTTCAGGTCCACCTTAAAAGTTGTGGATTGCTCTGAACACGGTTATATTAATATTTGTAATTTTATTCAATAAAGTGAACATAAAATGTGTTATATAAGTATCACCAAAGTAAACAGAGAGGACTTGTTTGTCTCCAAACAACAGCAGAGGAGTTTCCGTGCGGAATAGTAGTGGAGTTATTGTTCTTCAATGCAGGTGAAACCAGTCTAACACAGATCAGATGAGCTCTGCCAATAAAAAGCCAGAAAACTCCCAAAACTTTTAAATACTTTCAGTTACAACAATGTGACTGCTATTCTAGTTGTGTGTGTGTGTGCGTGTGTGTGTGTGTGTGTGTGTGTGTGTGTGTGTGTGTGTGTGTGTGTGTGTGTGTGTGTGTGTGTGTGTGTGTGTGTGTGTGTGTGTGTGTGTGTGTGTGTGTGTGTGTGTGTGTGTGTGTGTGTGTGTGTGTGTGTGTGTGTGTGTGTGTTTACAACCTCTTTGTGCCACCTTCACGAGACACATTTAAGTAATCTACACAGTAGTGTTCTGTAGTGGTCCACTGCATTAGTTCAGCACCAGCTGTCTCCTGATATTTGCCTTCATTGCCAGTGTAATCTGCTTGGGGACCCTGGGGCTAAAATGAGCTAAAATTGCCCCCCAGTAAGACTCAGTTTCTCCCTGTGTGCATTGCAGACCTGCTTAATGTCTGGTATACTGTGTGGTAATTTGATTAAGCAAAAGTTAATTCAGGAGTATGTAAGACACACACCATATGAAATAAGATAATCAAAAGCTGATTTTAGACACATGGTTCTGCTACAAGACGGCACCACAGGGCCAATGTCATTTTCAGATAGATACATAATCACAAATGAATTAATGGTTTAAAACATTAACTTGCATAGTGGATTTTGCATATATTTATATATATACATATGTGTGTGTGTGTGTGTGTGTGTGTGTGTGTATACAGTATGTATACGTACACGCACACAATATCAACAGAAGGTGTCACAAAATGCAAAATGCATCCTTGTGTCACATTTTTACATTGTTAACATACATAATGACATCTTTACATCTTGTGACAGTATAGAAAATAGGGATTTTTGCTTTTTTGACCACATTTTGCTGACAATCGCAATATTTCCAGTTCAGGTCGTAATTTATCATGTGATTGTTTGTTGTTTTGTCTTTCTGTGAGTGATCATATAAATTCATTCACTCCACATCAGTAATTATTTAAAAATGCAACAAAATCTTGGCGGAAAGACTTTAAAAACCACCTCCTAACGATGGCATATTGTCATTCCACTTTAGCGTCGGAGCAAAGCTTGACAAAAACACGGCTCTGAAGGTCCGCTGTAGATTTAAGTTTTATTACATCATTCTCAGTAGATACAGAAACCTCATTGTCATTCATCTCACTTGAATCCTGTCGATCCGTGCCTCTGCACTGCGAGGCTGTACGCGCAGCATACGTAGCCGAGGACGAGCCATTCAAAACCTCTGTTTTCCGTGAAGCGTGTCTACGGAGAGGATTGTCTCTGTCAAACACAAGGCTTTGGTGCAAAGGCGATATTCTACCCCGAGGCACAGAGTGACAGTGTGGGCTGGAAAACGAGAACATAATGGTCCCAGTTAAGTCCTACTGTTTAGATGGGATAACCTCATATAAAGCGGGAGCATTATAAATAGCCCATTCGTGATCATGTTAGGCTCGTTATGAACTAAACTTTCCGCAGGGATACAGTATCATACCAGATATTCCTGCGAGAGCCCAAACTGGAGGGGGGCATGTAGGGAGGGGGTTGGTTGGGGTGGGGTGGGGGGTGGGGTGGGGGGGGGGGGGCGCTTTTCATTTTATCCTACAAGTTTCCATCTGACCTGTCATCACTTCAGTTTAATAACATGGCTCAAAGAAAGCAGGTAGTGAGAGCGCACAGGCTGTGTAGGCGCGTGTGGAGCTGTCCTTTCAGCACCGCGAGCCTCAGCACCATAGCACCCGCTCAGCCCACGCGCATTAAAAAAAAGTATCTTTCAGGCACTTCTCTCCTTTCATTTAAATTCAAGCCAGGGTTCATAATTTATGGCGAGACGCGACCTTACATCGCATTTTCTCAACAGTCCACTGGGTTTGCATGTGAAGGAATAAGCGAGCGCGCACGGGTTTGTATGCGCGCAGAAAGCTCGTGGAAGTGTAGGCCTACGTTGTGAGGGCGCGCGCATTTGTGTGTGTGTGTGTGTGTGTGTGTGTGTGTGTGTGTGTGTGTGTGTGTGTGTGTGTGTGTGTGTGTGTGTGTGTGTGTGTGTGTGTGTGTGTGTGTGTGTGTGCGCGTGTGTGTGTGTGTGTAAGAAAGAGAGAGGGAGAGAGAGTGAAGATGATGATGAACATGATGATGATGCTGTGGGAGGCTGTCAAGGTGTCCTCGAATACAGACGTCGTTCAGTGACGTGAGAGGGTTGAGAGAGAGAGAGAGAGAGGGAGAGGGAGAGGGAGAGCGAGCGCGTGAACATCAGGGGGCGTGTACAACGGGAAGAAGCAGAGGGATGGATTTCTATGGCAAGCCAAAGCTGCCACAATTATTGCCTCTCAATTTATACCCAAACGCATCTCTTTGATTTTTCCTCACCATCCATGCATATTTACTTAGCAACATATCATCATCTTCACCACCGTAAAGTCTTCAGTGTAGAGATGACTTGCTTTTTTTTTTCAACGATTAAGTGTAGAAACTTTAAAAGAAAGCCCTCAGGAGTTATTTTTAACTGCGTAACCAGTAAGCATTTACAGTATCATAATAACACAGAAAAAGTCCACCCAAATAACTTGGTACTTTTCACCATAAGATGTTGTATTGCATTGTCAGTTAGAAGATTTGAAATCAATTTACCTCTATGAAATGTCGACAATGAAAACACATATTTCTCAGACAAACCATTATGTCGATCTATAAACATCACAAGGTGGAATTCTTTTTTTCTTGAGTTAAAAAAAGGTGTGGTTTTTTTTCTCCACAGTCCAACAACATCCACGTAAGGTCAATTGGTGTCTTTAAATTGCCCGTATTTGTAAATGTGAATGTCTGTCACTGTGTTTCCTCCATCGCTCTGTGACTCTGAACTGGAGAAATTGAAGACGGGTGCATAGATCAACTGTGGCGTAAACTTTAAATGACATCCTTGAAACAAATACTCAAAGGTACTAAGTCAG
This sequence comes from Lipophrys pholis, assembly GCF_963383615.2. Classification (NCBI taxonomy): domain Eukaryota; kingdom Metazoa; phylum Chordata; class Actinopteri; order Blenniiformes; family Blenniidae; genus Lipophrys; species Lipophrys pholis. The sequence goes on from NC_137637.1 coordinate 18,443,953, forward strand.
TGTTTATAGTTGCCCTCTTTCATATATAGAATAAAGGGCATTTTTATGACATATTCTTCAAGTCCGAACACACAGAGACAGTGAGGCCAGTAGGAAGATGTATAAAGACGCATGATATAATTGCCATCCCCTCTGACTGTCCTGCCGGATCTCCGGTGTCGCACGTTGCTAAATTGTGGCAGGTTTGGCTCGCCATATCCTCCCCGGGTCTCCATCACGGATCCGGGACCAATAGTGTGTTCAGACGCGGCAGGCTCGTCTCCCCTTTCCTCGGCCCCGCCCCCCTCCTTGAGCTGTCCTCGTCGTGCACGCGCGTGGTCCTCCCCTCCACCACCACCACCACCACCATCACCATCACCGCCCCCCTCCTCCCCCCTCCCACCACCACTAGGTCGAGTCGAGGAGGAGGAGGAGGAGGAAGAGGAGGAGGAGGAGGGATGAGGCGCGCGGTGGAGGGGAAATGGCTGCCGAAAACAAGCCGGAAGGTAAGAGAGAAATAACGGTTTTTATTCGGGGTGGCAAGAGTCCCGCGATACGGGGTCGAGTCGAGGCGATGCGAGGACGGAGGCACGGCGGAGGGTGGCGTTAGCGGCGGGGCTTTCCCTCCCCTCCAGCCCGGCCCCGACAACACGGAGGCTGGTGCTGAAACAGCGACCGTGTGGAGCACGGTCAACCGACAGCAGATAAATAACAAGAGGGGAGAGTTGTCCTGTCGGTACAGGATCCGACTGAGGTGGGATAGCGTAGTCTTTCACCGTCCGATGTTCGCCCCCCCCCCCCCCCCCCCCCCCCCCCATCCCCCCCATGAGGAGCAGGTTTATGGGAGCTTTTTAAACGTTTAACATAAAAGGAACGGAGATGAGAGAGAAGGGATGAGAGTGGTTCACGCTGAAGGAATTCAGCTGCTTTCCCTGTGTGTGTGTGTGTGTGTGTGTGTGTGTGTGTGTGTGTGTGTGTGTGTGTGTGTGTGTGTGTGTGTGTGTGTGTGTGTGTGTGTGTGTGTGTGTGTGTGTGTGTGTGTGTGTGTGTGTGTATCTGTCTCTGTGTCTCTCTTTAAAGCATAAAGTACACCACTGAATTGCAGGTTTTCTCTGCCTGACACGCGCCAGCTGTGTGTTTATTTAGTCCTAATCTAATGTCGGTGTGTGTGTGTGTGTGTGTGTGTGTGTGTGTGTGTGTGTGTGTGTGTGTGTGTGTGTGTGTGTGTGTGTGTGTGTGTGTGTGTGTGTGTGTGTGTGTGTGTGTGTGTGTGTGTGTGTGTGTGTGTGTGTGTATTTGTGTGTGTGCGTGCGTGTGTGTTTATGTTTGTGTTCATTGGCGTTGATGTGTGCTCATGGTTGCTAAGGCACTGAAGGTGAGAATCTGGCTGCATGCAGGTTAGGGAGGGAGAGATGGAGGGAGTGGGGGCTGGGGGTATGTGTGTCAGTTTTAGGTCATATCACCAATCCAGTTTATTTATTTATTTATTTATTTATTTATTTATTTATTTATTTATTTATTTATTTATTTATTGTAATTTGTATTTACTGCCTTAACTAAACTGTTGGGGTCGTTAGTCTCTCTCTCTCTCGCCTCTCTCTCTCTCTCTCTCTCTCTCTCTCTCTCTCTCTCTCACACACACACACACACACACACACACACACACACACACACACACACACACACACACACACACACACACACACACACACACACACACACACACACACACACACACACAGAGTCACCATCTCAGTCAGACTGCTATTCATTCATTCATGAATTATTTAGGATTGGCAATATTATCTCTATCTCAACTCCTGGGTGAAGGAAGACTTTGTTCTTTACTCAGCGTGCTTGACATTTGTTGATAGAAATCCCCCGGTTGTGACTCTCTTCTGAATATCGCTTTCATTTTCTTGCCTCTTTAAAGTACAGCTGATGCCAGGAAGGGTTACATTTCCTAAAGAAGCCCATTAAGCTGACAAACAAAACAGCAGACTGTGCTGTGATTGATGACACCGTTTGTGGGCAACTCAGGAGCTAACACGTCATACAGCAATAAAAATCTTGCTCGGGACATCAGTGTAAATAGCGGACTATTTTTAACTGATTAGTTACTGCAAGTTGTAATGAGAAGGACAGCGAGAGATTTTTGCTCTCTCTCCACTAGGGAGCAACATAGAGCAAGATTACTCTCTGGGGCAATTTTTTGGAGCGCCACGAATTGGGCAAGTCGGATCATACATTTCACATTTCAGGCCTTCAGCACCTAAAGATAAAGACACATATGGGCATGCAAGCAAGCATGCAGTATGATTGCCAGAGGCAAAAGGAAGGCCCGTTGCGTGTAAAGACTATCACTGTAGAATAGAAGATAGAAGGCCCGTTGGGCAGATCAGCAGGCACTGTACCATATAAATATAAAACTATCCCCCTTCCGCCCATACTGTACTTTACCTACATATCGGCACGCAAACGGACTCACTCATTCACAGCATGAAAGAGCTTTGCCCGTCGCCCTCTCGGTGTTATGTGTAGAACGGATGTAATAATTTACGAGGCTCAGCCCTTGCTGAATGAAAGCCAAATGAATCGCAGCAACTGAGGCAGGAGACAGCCGTCCACTCTTTCCACTCCCTGGCAGATGTGTGTGGCGCTGAACAGCAGAGAAACACCAGTGGGCACGAGAACAACATCCACCATATAGCCTGGAAGACCATCTCCCTCTGTGCTGGTTGGTCTACTTTGTATCATAGCAACAGTGGTCAGGGAAACAGAGAAATGATGAGAGAGTGGAGAAACTAAACCTGGGTACAAGTTAGTCACACACACGGAGGCAGTGTATCTACTGTGGCCAATCGATCAGGGGACACAATGGATGCAAAGTTAGTGGATCAGAAAATGGATCAACCCACATGCATATCACTTGGAGTTTTGTTTCTGGGCTTTAGAGGCGGAAGAAGGAGGTGAGGTGTGTGCCTGCCAAGGAAACCAAAGCCTGGAGTGCATCCTAAATATGCCCTGTGGTTTCTCTCTCTCTCTCTCTCTCTCTCTCTCTCTCTCTCTCTCTCTCTCTCTCTCTCTCTCTCTCTCTCTCTCTCCTCTTTCTGAATTCTTCGCAGGACTGAAGAAGATAAGAAATCCAGAGCGGATGGTCAGGATTGCTGTTGGTTACACTGGACACACCCCTCCCAAGAGTGACGACAATGACACCAACAGTAAGAGATGCACAAACACTCTTGGCACAGTTTGTGTGCGTATGTGTGTGCACGAGGGTGTTTAAGTGCAACGCGCACATTTGTCTGTAGCGCAGGGTGACTCTGGGAGCAAGTATAAAAGCCTTCTGGCAGAATGATGTGATGCGGGAACTGAGGTCTCCTTCTCATCTGCTCTGTAACGGATCACGCTTACACTTACGGGCACACACACACACACACACACACACACGCACTAAGTGTGTGTCTCTCTGCTGAGACGTCATTCCAATTCAGCTCCGTTACACATCATGTTTATTCATGCATGCCAGTACAGTATTAGTGGACACACACACAGATACAGGCACGCGCACACACTGTGCTTCACATAGCCATGCAGAAGGCAGGGCTTACTTTGGCTATCAGTAGTTTATTGTCGTACCTAATCTGTACACATGGCATTATGTATCTATAATCCTCAATGGGCCTTGTTAAACTAGAAGTGAGATGGAGTGTGTAATCTGGGGTCGGTGCATGGTGGTGTAAGTGTGCGGCGGGCATGTCTGTGTGAGATTGCGGTGGTGTGTAGAGGCACTATCAGGCAATGATTGCTTTGATTGGTCATTGATTCCTGAGGACGTAGCCCAGATGCATGTCTCTGCCTCTCTGTGTACGCGAGTGTATTAGGAGGACAAATTGGAGAAAAATAAACAGATGTGAGGTGGAGCAGATGAACATGGTGTTTAGTGGGGTGGCGGGTTGAGGAGGATGGGGTTGTGCCGGTGATGTTATTGTTGGGGATATGCCCCCCACCCCCCCCCCCCCCCCCCCCCACTCTCCCTCACCCCAACGTGCTCATCCATTTCTGAAGGAGCAGATGGCCTCATACCTGCACCAGATCACCTTAAATGGGAAGAGAGAAAACAAGACTGTCACAAAATAGCAAATAAAGAATTAAAGAGAAAACAGAATAGAATAAAATAAAACAGAATAGATGGTTCTGTTTGGAATGGCTGTTTAATATAAGCTGAGGCTTCTCGAGCCGATCCCTGTCTCCTATCTGTTCTCACGTCCCAGCTGGAGGATTACTGGAGGAAAAGTTTATCAGCAGAATGATAAAATTAGCATGCACGCCCATCTCTCTACCCCACCCCCTCCCACCTCCACCCCCTGCTCTCCCTCTTCTTCTCGTCTCTCCCTCCCTCTTCCTGCACTCTCGCTCATCCCATGCTATGCACCCCCCCCCCATCCTCTCCTTGCCCTGGCTCTCCCTTCTGCCCCCCCCCCACCCCCACCCCCACCCCCACCCCCCATTCCTCTATCTAGCTGCTGTGCAATGAGCCTTTCTTTCTGTCACATTAATTTCATCCCGAAAAGGGGGGAAAATGTGAAAATTTCCCCTGACGCCTCCTAATATCAGTAGGGGGAGAGTTAAGAGTTGCATTTGGAGCGTTTTTCTCTCTCTTTACTGAGGAGAGTTTTATAATTAACTGACAGCCATCTCACAAGGGCATTGGCTTGTTTCTGTGTTAAATATGGAGATGACAGTTTTATGAGGTAAAATATTCATCAGTCGGAGGCCGCTCTTCTGTGTGATTCCAGTCTAAATTATGGCATTTGATAGGGTACCAAAGCAATGTTTCACTTTGGTCGAACATTTTCACTTTTTAGCGCATATTTCTGTGTGACTTAATGAGCCATCAGTTTCACATTAGCATTCAGGCTTTGTCACCCTTTTGGACCTTTTTCTTTAGAGGAAAAAAAAACAAAACAAAACTAAATTAGCATGTGAGTGAGTGAGTGAGTGAGTGATCTCCCTTCATCTAGAATTTGTGGCATTCGGCTAAGTGATTTACAAGAAGCAATGCAGGTACTGTTTTATTATTTCTAATACCAACGTCGATGTGAGCAAACTCAGAATCTCCATATTTAGATGTGTTCACTCGCGTCCCAGGATAGTTCACTTTCCTGCGTAACCAGAAACAAGAGTGAAGTTTTTGCCCCTTGTCACACCACAGTACAGCTCCACCGAGAGTCATTTGGAACAGATGGAAAAGACAATTGCGACAGTACCCAAGCTGATCTTTTTTTATTATTATTTTTTTTTTTTCCTTTTTTTTTAGAGGGACACATTCTCCTGTTCAGGATTGTTGGAAATACAAGATACAACTCTTTTGGGGGCGTAAAAGCTTATTAGTATTCAACAAATCTGCAAAGTTGTTCCTGTGCTTTAACTCAACGGGGAGAATAAATGTGAGGATTGGTTAAGATGATGGTGGTGTCCATGAAGATATGCTTTGAAAGAGATGTCAGCATCAAGGTCACTGCTAGAAAACGCCACTCAGGGACAAATACTGTGATGTGTGTTCTTTGAACAGCAGGCAGTGCGTCTCCACACGTGTGTGGGTTTTTATGCATGAGCATCCATATGTGCGTGTGTGCACGCGTGCGTGTGTTGGGGGGGGGGGGGTATTTGTGTGTGCCTGCGCATGTGCAACGGGCTTGTTTGATGTGGTGGTTCTGGTATATTTCAAAGGCGAGGCTCTGATGAGAATTCTTCAGAACAGCAGGGGAAGGGAGGGGGTTATAGCCAGGAGGGGTGGGGTTTAAACGCTGATTGGCATTCATAGCAGAGAGGCTGGAGTGCTGCTAAAAAAGAAATTAGGCTTTAACTAAGCTGCACCATTCAGCTGTTTAACTAAGCTGCTGCACAGTTCAGCTGTTTGAAATTCTGTCTTCTCAGGCCTTCTATTAATAAATGCATAATTGATTAGGGGGAGCATACGTGCCTGAACACACTTCCTACTGACACAAACACACACATGCTCAGATACCTACTTATGTGCACGAGCACACGGGCACATGCATGGAGCTCACACCTGCCCCGCTGCTCTTTCCGTTGTTCCTTTGCATTACCTCGTTCCAACTCTTGTCCTTGCAGAGTTCTTACTTTCCCATTCTTAATTTCTCTGTCTTTTCTTCATTAAATGTGTCTCTCCGGCTCATTGTCTCCCTGCCTCTCTCTCTCTCTCCCACACTCTGACCCTCCGCACCAGCTCACCTATCTCTCTTTCTCTCTTGCTCTGTCGTTTGCCCTCAGGTAGAGTATAATTCCTATCTTCCCAGGGGAGTCATGAATGGACGCCCTCTACTCAAATGCTTATCAATAACCTTTGAGTGCTCACTCCCTTTGACTTCTGAGCAGCACACCCGCCGGGCACGCACTCACAAACAGGGACACACACTTCAAAGGGGGGTGGTGGGGGTGGGGGGTCTATCTTTGTAAGGACACACTGGTGAGGTGGCATTTTCTTAAGGCGTAGCAGAATTCTTTTTTACATTTTCTGAACGCTTATATTAAATATGTTGGTGATTAGGAGCAGAGGCACAGTGGGGGGTTTCACTGGTAAGTCAGCACAACCATGCAGTTTTGCTTTCCAGAGTGACTCCTTTCTTGTGGTCTTTTATAGCTCCCTTTAAGACATAAATTCAGCCACAAATAGTAACACCATTACATTTTTACAAATAAACTAATCAGCAAGAACATTGCCGTCACTAGGCTGATGCTGTGTCGGTTCTCCAACAGCTGCCAAAACAACTCTGACCCCATCAAGGAATGGACGTGATGATATCTTATTGTATTAAACGCCAAGATGTTTGCCTCAAATCCTTTATATCGTTGCAATTTACAGACATATGTCTCCCATGGATGTTTGATCATTTATATCTCAGACGTATGGAGCCCTAGGCAACTTCACTTACTATTCCAGAGTACTCTTTGCAGTGTGGGAGTACACGTTATTTTACCAAAATATGCAAATGCCATCAGCACGCCATGACGGCATGTACTGTATGTGAAGCACAAACATTATCAGCAGAACATAGCACCGTATCGCGCCACCTCAGCTGGCAGCTGTCTTGATCTCTTCCCTGCTGCTTTATCTTCCTTTGGTAAAGTTTGCACATGTACCCGACCCTCTAGAATGATTATTTACAAGAAAATGTGAATTATCCGACCAGGTCGTCTTGGTCCATTGCTAGGTGGTCCAGTCCTGATGTTTGTGCAGCCATTGTTAGCTTTCGGCAGCTGACTGGCTTCAGCATGGGCTGTTGGACTAGCCTGAAACTGTGCAGCAACACAAATCAGAAAGCTGAGATACACTGCGTGCCCTGGCATTTCTACATTCATGATTATTTTGTCATTGATAGCATTTAGGTTTCAGCAACACTATTTCTTCAATGAGATCAGACTGCACAGGTCAACCTCTAATTTTTATGTGTATCATTGGGCCATGGGTGCCCATATATCAGTGGTCTGGATAACTGGTTTCACTTTCTCCGAACACAACATTCTGCACACACCTCATGATTTTAGTTGTTTTGAAGATGCTATATTGCCTAGCTACCATTACATGGCTTTGGTCATTTAAGCCCAAACCTTTATGCCTTGTCACTTTTTCCGGTTTCAAAACATTAGCGTTCACTTGAGGTCTAATATAAATCACTTCCTGACGAGTTTCATCACAGTGTTTTTCACTTTCCTGTCTCGGGCCTTGTGTTTTGGCCGATTGGTAAACATATTATTTTAGTGTCTGGCTCTCGAATGTAAGCCTCTCGGATGCCACACTCAGTCTTTCGGTTTGATCCTGCGTCTTGCTCTGTCACCGTACGACAACATGCTGAAGGTTGTCAGCAATGCCTCCTGCACGCCCAACTGTCTGGCTCCCCTCACCAAGGTCATCAACTCAACCCCAAGCTGCTCCCAATGGCGTTCTTATACCTTGTACGGCAGCCCTCAGCATTGGTGTGTGTGAGTGTTTGATCTGATAACTGAATGGGTGAATATGAGGCTTCTGTTAATCGTAAGGAGACACTAACCAGTTTAATACAGTCGTGTATAGATGCACTTGAAAAAGTTTTCAGGCAACAGTTAAGGTCTATGCGTTGTGGTCTGTGTAGGACTTGTGGGCAATGTTAAATCAATACTGGTCTTGTTCATGATAAAGGAATGTGTGGAATATTTTGTGGAATATTTTGACAGTCTTTAAGCCAGCAATGCCAAGGGAGTAAAATTGAGCTGATTTTTACAAGCCTGTGCCATAGCTCTGGATGATTCTAAACTAAATAGTGCTTCACCGGCCCCCAGCACTTTCAGTATGGCCAGAAACAGTTAAATTTAGAATTGAACAACACCCTCCCGTAGGGATATTTGGGCAGCTGTATAATATAGCATGTGCACTTACGGATTTCAAACTCCTGTACAAGAATCTTAGTTTCCTCACAGGAAGAGCTATTTTGGGTTTCTCCACTCCATTACCAAACTGTCTTTGTACCACTGTGGGGAGAGCAGTGCTTTTAAAGGGGATAAGTAATGCCCATGTGATTGGCTGTGATTGTTACCAACCCCAAATGCTCCGGTAATGTATGATAATGGATTCAGCTTAAGCCACGTCTGTTTGTGGGTGTGCCCCAGGTGCACGTCCACCTGCCAACCAAAGGAAAGCGTGCAAAACACTTAACTACTTTCTAAACCCTTGATTGACAAAATCAAATCTATCTATATCAGTGTGACTCACTCATTCCTGAAAAAATGCAGAATAGATTTAACGACTTAACACGGTTAATATGCAAATCCTTCATTTTTTTTCTTCGACTGCTCGGCCAAAAGTTTTTTTTTTTTTTTTTTCCATTTTTGATAAATAAAACCTGAACCAAACCACAAACCTTAACCCTATAACCACACAACAAAAGTATGTTCTGATTTTATTCAGCCAGATCTCATAGCGTCTCTCCGTCTGCTGTGGGATTTCTCTTGTCTTTGCTCTCTGTGCTTCATTTATCTTAATCTTCCACCTCTCTTTCTTCTACACCTCCCCGTCCCTTTCCAGATGAGCCTGGCCAGTTGAAGATCTACCTTCCGAAGAAGCTGCTGGAGTGTCTTCCCAAATGTTCCTCTCTGCCGAAGGAGCGCCATCGCTGGAACACCAATGAGGTGAGAATGAGACACACTCAAGAGGGAAATATCCGTGGCAGTGAGATGAACAGTGTTTTTGTTTCTTTTTTCTGCTGGTGAGTCATCTCTAACTAATGTCACACTGAGAGATGAGGTAGAGGTAAACAAACACAATGGCAGCTTTTCATTATGGGACCCTAAAACTGTGACACACACTCAAAAAAAAAACAAAAAAACCCACACACACACACAAATAAAAAAAAAAAACACCATCAACCTCAGCTTGCAACCAAAATCTCAGCGACTATAGATTCCATTTGGCAGGTTGTTGTCTTTTTTGCTTTGTGATCCGAACCACCTTGGGTTAAGACGTAGGAATCACGGCCTCCTGAGTCTGAAACAATAGAGCTTAGAGGTAAAGAGTAAAAAAAAATGAGACTCCAGATTGAATGCTTCTACTGCTAGGTGTTGCTGGGTACAAAAAAACCTATGGTCAGTTAGATAAAGATTGTTAGCTGAACCTAACATTGTTGCTATGCAACTAAAGAAAGGTGTTAAATCTGTGGCCCATTTCAGTTCCTAGTTTCTTTTTTTCCTGCTTTGTGTCAAATGTGGAAATGGTGTTTTAATTTTAACTGTGGTGACCCACAAAAAAAATAAAAATAAAACAGTGTGAAAAAAAATAAAAGCTTTCTTCTGTGAGGTATAAACAGCAAAAATCGTTGAGCACGCATGCAGATGGTTTCCCAGACTAAAAGTGAGGCAAGTTTAAGCAACTGAGCGGCTTTTGCTGTTTAATGAATGTCAACCAAAACTGTATGGCTAATATTTGTTAAGAGCCCAGCTTGCCCTGCTCTGGGCCAGAATTAGCATTGTATTTGCGGCTTTAAAAAATGGATAACTTAAGTTCTTAAGTTCCAGCAAAAACGGGGTCAAATGAGACTGGGACAAGTCTTTATTCAGGGCCAGGGATGACCCAGAGCTAAACATTTGGGTTCGAATAGCTTTTCAGAGTTGCATGTTGTTCCAGACTTAAGCTGTTAGCTTTGGAACGTGTTTGATGGGTGGAAATGGATGTAGGCATTTATCATCAAGAGCTCCTTGTTTATGCATTGCACAGCTCTCCACTGGTGGTTTGCTCCATCCATTGTGATGTGGTTGGCCTCTGCTGAGACATTTTCTCCATGTGCAGGCTGTGCACTCCATTATGGATGTGTGTTTGTGTTATTGATTACCAAGTCCAGCATTATTATGCAATGCAAAGCTGATTTGGCCTGTGGTTTTTCTCTCAGGAAAGTCATTACATTTTTCATGCAATCCATCTCAATGAAGGTCATACTGGGAGTTAAGCACGGTGCCTACTGAACAGTGTGTTCACATGGCCAGGCAGTGTGTGTGTGTGTGTGTGTTGTGCTGCTGGTTAGAGACTTCCACACTTCTGCCTCGCCAAGAGCAATTGTGAACGAGGCCGGGGGAATAGACCAGAACACCTTGTTGCTGCCCCTTTTTCCTGCCTTTACTCTTGGCTTTTCCTCATCAGTTCCCCTTCCGACTGAACATCTACTCCTCTCTATCTCTCCCTATCGCCTTATCCACACCACCACTCTCCTTATACACACACACACACACACACACACACACACACACACACACACACACACACACACACACACACACACACACACACACACACACACACACACACACACACACACACACACTCCATAGCTTTCTCTCCCTCTGATGAGGAGGTACAGGCTCAGTTCAGGGGGAGGTTGGGTGTCCCTCAGCGAATTCCTTCAAAGCTCTTCTTTCACTCAGGCATAAAGTTTTCCGCATACTTAAACACTCCATTGTGTCTGCTGCTCCTCTTGCTTGGTGCTTTCTTAGTGGGAGACGTGTGTGATCGCTGTCCATGTATGTATTTTAGTTTGTTTCTATGTGCATTTGTGTGCGTGTGTGTGTGTGTGTGTGTGTGTGTGTGTGTGTGTGTGTGTGTGTGTGTGTGTGTGTGTGTGTGTGTGTGTGTGTGTGTGTGTGTGTGTGTGTGTGTGTGTGTATCCTTTACGGACCGCAACTTTCTCAAGTTTATAGTGATTGATCGTTTTTGTAGCCGCTGCAACTAAAGAACTGATATTTCTTTTTTTTCCCTGTTTTTGATTTCCATGCCTGTACTGCAGATATTTGAAGATGTTCTTGTTTTTGTTTGGAGCGTTTATGGAAAATTGAAATTATCAATGCTGACAAATTTCATATACATGCAGAATTTCTGGGTCCAATGTAGATTGCAGTGTAAGACATTTTTAGATGTGGGATTTTCCGGGCCAATCAGCCTTCAGCTGTCAAGTCAGCTGTCAAATTTGAAGCTTTCAATTTATTTATTCAGACACATCCCCTCACTGTGTGTGTGTGTGTGTGTGTGTGTGTGTGTGTGTGTGTGTGTGTGTGTGTGTGTGTGTGTGTGTGTGTGTGTGTGTGTGTGTGTGTGTGTGTGTGTGTGTGTGTGTGTGTGTGTGTGTGTTAGCTGTTCTGGTTTAGATGGTGCTTATGGTGTGTTATTGGCAAACGCTGGGTCGAAATATCCTGTAATTTCTCAGCATGTAAATACATTATCACGTTTGTGTTTGTATGTGTGCTTTTGTGGGTTTCACTGAAATCCTTCATCTCCACATGCTTGTGTGTAAGTAACTCAATACTCGGTTTGTGTTTCCTCATCTTGACTGTTTGGTTTTTTGGGGGGGTTGTTCATATTGTTTATAAATACCATGTGGAAATAGGATTATCCTTCGTGTGTGTGTGTGTGTGTGTTTGTGTGTGTGTGTGTGTGTGTGTGTGTGTGTGTGTGTGTGTGTGTGTGTGTGTGTGTGATTAAGAAGAAAAGAGTGTGATGGATAAAGAGATTATCATTCTGTGTTTGGTTGAGAATGCTGCTGATTAAGTCAGACTTAATCTTTACAAGTCTTCATCTGATATGTCCTTAGTCTTACCTTTTTTCTTGGCATGTGTACGTCTCTGCATGTGCGTGTGCGTGTGTGTGTGCGTGTGCAATTTGGTGTGTGCACTTGTTTCTTCACATGTGCGCGTGATCACATATGATCCTCTGATCTCTGTTTTGTCACACATGGTTCCCCTCGACACCTTGGTCTCCCACGAGCACTGAGCTGTGACCCCATACATTTTCACCCCATCCACTCCAACCCCTCCTCTCTGTCCAGTCCTCCCCTCCTTTCCTTCCCTTGCCTCTCTCTTTCTCCCTCTCTCTTTTGTGTATCTACTGATGTGTGAAATTATTCTGGGATGGAGGGATGGAACCCTCCCTGAAGGGCTGAGCAGAGGCGTGAGCCTTTTGTTCAATAATAGATTGGGGGTGTATGTGTATCTGTCCATGGTAATAGACTATAGACTAGTTTTAGATAACAAACCACACTCAGGTGGGCAGACTGATGGTAGAGCCTGTGTTATCCATCCATCTGGAATGACTTGTTTGGTTTCAGCAAATTCTTTGGAGCACTACAATAAGGAGGCAAGGAGACTTTTTCAAATTCAAATAGACAAAGATAAACTTTTGAGTCTGGTCCTGGGACTCAAGCTCATGAAAAGATATGATTACTCTTGTGGGGGTCGCTGACATCCTGACTCATGTTTTAGGAAGCCAATCTGAACTGAATACTTAGTGAAACCCGTATGGAAGCTTAAACTTAAACGATGATACATGCACACACGCTGTGGTCTAATGTGCATTTTAAAGGCTCCGACTTCAGAGCATCTCCCCCACTATGATTCAAATGTTGCAACTGTCAAACGGGTTGGCACAGACCTCAGTACATCACACAGTCGACAGTCGTCTGTGCCACAATGCGTCTGCATGTGACTCTCCTCCACATGCCGCTTGACTATATGGGGGGAAGAAGAAAGAAAAACGTGAGAAGCTGGTGTTGCTTTGCTTTTAATGACATGAAATAAAATGCCATGAAACATGCAGTGTTTTATTGTAGCGCACTGTTGTGATTACACAGTGATAAATTGGTAGCTGCACGGTGTGAAGGCACACTGATTGACAGTTCACACACGCTCATGTCTGCTCGCACTGCCGCATGACAATGACATGATTGCTTGAAAAAGAAGCAGATCAAAAATCCTATATGTTTTACGCCATTGTTTTCTCTGCCTGCTGTGTGTGTGTGTGTGTGTGTGTGTGTGTGTGTGTGTGTACGTGTGTGTGCGTGCGTGCGTGTACGTGTGTGTGTCAAAGGTAGGTGTTACCATAGCAACAGATTGTATTTGCATGCACGAATGTATATGTGCATTTTTGTATAATAGTATGAATGATGATACACGTATGACACAAATGGCATTCATGATTGTGCAAGACTGCATGTCTGCAACTTGCGATGCCAGGCATGTATGTCAGACAATACCAGCAAAATTACAAAACAATTGTTGAAGGACAAAAGCTCTGCAGGTAAACGATGTCGGGAACCCACTCGCTCATTCACCTGTGCGTGAGTGCTACGGCGTTTCAGCGTGTGGGAGGTGCAGTTTCCAGACCAAGCAAAGCGAATGTGTCTGTGTGTGTGTGTGTGTGTGTGTGTGTGTGTGTGTGTGTGTGTGTGTGTGTGTGTGTGTGTGTGTGTGTGTGTGTGTGTGTGTGTGTGTGTGTGTGTGTGTGTGTGTGTGCGTGCGCATACATAGGTAATTTATTATTCATGCCATTACCGTTGTTTATGAGCTATTAAACAGATACATTGAATGAAATATGCATGCACAATATTCCTTTTTTTTTGTAGCTATATTTTCTGGTATGTAAAATATTCGGCTCATTTGCCTGTGAAAAAAGCTACTTGTGTTTTTGTAACAGAGTAGTATGTTACTGTGATCTCATGACATGTGTTTGTCATGTTGCAATTTTACAGTCGAAAATATTCTGAAGGAAACCCGAGCGTGTTCCCAACAAACCATGTGCTGCATTTTCCTCAAAAAAGGAATTTAAACATTTCTTTGTAGAAAAAACATGCATTTTAGAACATCATGCAATGTAAATGTAATTAGGACACAATTATAATAAAATAGTTCAAACCATAAGAGTAACAGGAGTATTGGTTTCAGACTCACTCTCAAAATAAACCAACAAACACACCTTTTTATTGAAATCCACATGGAGGTCTGGCCTCAACCCGAACTGCTTGTGTTTCAGAGGTTCTTCATGGAGCACCTTCATCAATGGATCAAACTTAGGTTCTCTGCATTCTCATTTTGCAGAATTATAGTCGCATGAGTTTCACAGGAGTTCATGCAGGAGACAGGAAAACAACGACAGACTGGTAAACAGCTGTGAGTACAAAGATATGGACATTACTTCGGTTTTGTTTAGCAAGAGGACCAGAAATGTGACTTTACAGTTAGAAATGTGCAGGAAAACTAAAGCCTTTCGCTGTATTACCCTCCAAGTTGGTTTTAACATTGTTTTGGCTCTCACATTTGGGATGGTCGACTATTTTCTTTAAATAGATCAAATAAAGATGGTGTCTATTTCGCTGTTACTATCAATCAAACAAACTTTATCTATATTGCACAGTACATGCATTATACCAAATTCAAAATGCTTGATAATGTAACAAAGTAAGTATCGTCCAGAAAACTGTAGAAACAAGACAAGAATAAAAAGGAAAAACAGATGGATTAAAATGTACTGAGAATCGGGGTTAATATTCAGTGACGTTATCCTGAAGTAAAACATCTTTGAGAATACAAATAAAGAAAGGATCGTTCAAATATCAAAAGTGATGTAAAAACTTGTTTTGCAATTGACTGAAAAATAAAATAGACAATAATATAATAAAATGATAAAATTAAGAAACACACTGTTACAATCAAAGTGTCTCTTTGCTTCTTTGCATGTTTTGTCAAATAAACAAATGAACAATACCAATATTTCCACACGAGGAACATGGTTAGAGACACATCCACATGCATGAACTGTCAAAATAAAACTGCCACCTTCAAAATGACAGAAAAGCAATTAGCCTGCATGCATCATGCACTCGGATTTTCATTTGATTCACAGTCCAGCCCTGCGGGGATGGTCAATGATGGCCAAAGGGTCACAGGTGGCCCGGGGGCCATTCAGTATCCAAGCTTGTTGTGAAATAATGAAAATACATTGTATAAAAGTAACACTGAAAGACGCTTTTCATAACATGTAACTCAATAAAGAATTTAATTAGAAATATGTAAGAAGGAGAGTTCATGGTCACTTAACTCTACTCCGTGATTTAAAAAAAAAAAAAGAAAGCCAGTGTAATACAGTCCGTAGACAACAAGTTGCATGGCTCCATGTTCCATTTATGTTGTGTTGAAGGGCGCCCTTGATTTATGACTTTGATGTGTGAATTGCTAATGTCCAGTGCGCAGTGGAGCAGAGCTGGTGGAGGCTCGTGCTCAGCCTTTCGCCGGCCGTGTCGGAACAAACACAGGAGTACTGCGCTTGTGGAAACTCCCGGAAAAAAAACTTTTATTTTCAAATCAAGCACCGCTATTAGATAATGTGGCGGTGAGAGAGTTTGTTTGTGTGCGTGCGTTTGTGTGTGCGCGTGCGTGTGCACGTGTGTGTCCCAGAGCCTGCCTATGGCTGTAACCTCTCCGGCTGACATTGAGCTCAATGCTGCTGCCGTTTACCAGAGTAAAGCAGAGTTTAATGAGGGGGCAAAGAAGCCAACACACACACACACACACACACACACACGCACGCACGCATGCACACACATACACGCGCGCATGTATGTGTACGCGTGCACAGTCACGCACACACATGGTACCAGAGGGGTGTTTCACAGCTCCTTGTGTTTGATTCCTTTTCTTTTATTTTTAATCATTCCTCTGTCTTTTGGGTTGAGAAATATTTTATGTTTGGAGAGCGCCAAGTTATAATCACTAATTAGTCCTCCAGGCTCTCTCTCCCTCCCTCGCTTCTTTTCTCCTCCTCTTTGTCTATCTCTCTATCTCTCTCTGAGCCAAGCGTAGCCCAATTAACACCCAGCGTCATTTTGTGTCTATTGTGACTTCCATTTTCAAGTCAAATTCCAGACATACATACTGTCCCGCTGACCAAGTATGACAGCACAATCCCAAGTGTAAAGCGATGCAGAGAATTAATTTGATTCATTTCATTCACAGATGTAATTTCCTTGTTGATAAATGTAATTATCTGGCAGGGTTTTCATTTGGAAGCGGCACTGCGCTCGCCACACTGGATGTGTGTGAGGATGCTTCCGAGGTTGTCGGGGAGTTTCAGTTATGCAGATATTTCAGAAGGAGCTGGGATTAAGCAGGTTTTGCAAGTCTAGTCACCAAAAGCCATGTGTCTGAGGTAGGAGTTAGTGTTTTCTCCCCTCGCCTCGCCTCTCCTCGCCTCTCCTCTCCCCCCCTACCCCAACTGGAAGCCCCACATTTTCCTCCTGTTCCATTTTCTCCACAGTTGCACAGACCCACTATTTATCTTGCCCACTATAATTTGACACAAAATATTGTTAACTGGAGACACAGAAATATATTAAACAGTGGGAATGTGTGACTGTGTGCTGTATACGTGCTTGAGCTCGTTTGTGCCTGCTTGTGTGTGTGTGTGTGTGTGTGTGTGTGTGTGTGTGTGTGTGTGTGTGTGTGTGTGTGTGTGCGTGCTTGTCTGAGTTTTAACTTCCTCTTCGATTCTGAGCCGAACTCAGGAAGAACTGAATGACCAACGTTGTCGTCTGTAATAAGAAGCCAGGCTGTGCAGCGGAGACAATACTTTTGTATCTCTAAATGTCCCCACATAGAACCTCTGTAATATCCGAGCCTCTTGTAAATTAGATTTAATTCATTGGAGACAGATAAAGCATTAAAGTGTGTGTGTGTGTGTGAGTGTGTGTGTGTGTGTGTGTGTGTGTGTGTGTGTGTGTGTGTGTGTGTGTGTGTGTGTGTGTGTGTGTGTGTGTGTGTGTGTGTGTGTGTGTGTGTGTGTGTGTGTGTGTGTGTGTGTGTGTGTGTGCGTGCGTGTGTGTGTGTGTGTCTTTTTCTTTTCTTTTTTGAAAGCAAGTGCCGTATGTCTATAGTTTTATCCAACTTTGAAAACTCTGCGCTTTGCAAAGGCTTTAGGTTTCCAAGATGCTTTAAAGCACTACCAGTCAATTGTACATGTTTACTTTTACCAACTAACAGAATGATGTAAACGGAACAACACGAATCAGGCACAACAGGTGCTGGAACCCTTGAGCATTTAATGAGATTTTTCTTTAGCAGCTTTGCTTTTTCTGACTTATTAATATCTGGAGCTCAGGGACTTGTGTAGGAATATGCCTAGTTGAGGATTTCTGAAGTCAATACATATTTCATACTCTGCTCATGTTTACGAATGCAGGTCTCAACCTGACATAATCTTAGATTTGATGTAACTGGAGGTGTGAACCTCAACAATGCATAAAATAACATCACAATACGTAAATAATTTGAAAATATACCTGTAAATCCGTCTTCGCAGACATTTTAATATAACTCTTAGTGTGGGTATGTTTTTATGGTCTGAAACACAGGAAGTGCTACCCTGGTGCCCAGATCTTCGCTCATGTTAATTTGTTGTTGCTCTGGCTGCGGCGGTCTCCGGGCACACAATTACTAAACAATAATCTATTGTAAATTCACATGATAAGTATGCACTGAGCAACTGTAGACATCTGAGACTAAATGAGTTCAACATGAGTCATTTGAGAGATTTTTATGGACATTTGAGACAACGTCATTGTTGCATAAGGATTACGGGGCTGTCCACTCAGCAGAAGTGGACCGGAGCCGTGTAAGTTAGTGTGAAAATAAAGGATAGATATGTGTGAAACCGTAACCCACCTTCTGTTCCAACTGGTCAGCGTCTTTCTCATAATGTCACAATATCCAGTCGATATATTTAAAATCCCTCCAAATGCTCAGCCAAGCTCTCCCGAAAATGTATCAGCCTGACAGTTATGTCATAGCAAAACAACATATGGAACAGTAACTTATGATTTGCAGCCTTGATGTTCATTTCTTTCCTTCAATGTGAATTCTATGGGCTTGTTTTATTTTTGTTTGCATTGATAGAGTCGAGCTACAACTCTGCTTTTATTCGTATGAGTTGGATTCGGTATCCACAGATTTGTCTAGGACAGAGCTCATCGCCGGCCCCCTTACTTATTGTGCACCGCTACACTCATGTGCCTGAATTCATCCAAGCCGCAATTTGTACTAACACTTGTGAAGTTTTCCAACGGGTGCGCACTTGTGTTTTCCATTAACAAAAACCCAACTTGCCTCTATAAATTTAGCCCAATGCATTATTAACTGCCTATCTTGCAGCTAATCCAAGGAGAAGTGGGCAGTAAAATTGTGTAAACTCATTTATTTTTTACCAAAGCAATCAAACTTTGCATACCTATTTGCAAAGGGGGCTGCAAAGTTTATCAGACCACATTTGTTTATGTTCTCTAAAGTTGCAGTGAGGTCAAACTGTCAGTTTTGTTAATGTGAAATCACATGCATTTCGGTGTGTTCGCGTCATAAGCGCCAACCACTAATGGCCACTTGCGGGCTGTAGGTCTGTTTTTAATTAAAACTTGTAAGATAATGCGGTCGTTAAATTGCATTTTCAGTGCAAGATCAATGTTTTTCATCGGAGAACCAAAATGTAACATAACAATCCATCTGAAATTGCTGCTGTGGGTTAGGAACATGTTATTTATCACCGCTTAATTATCTATTTGCCCATTGCTTGTTTGATTTGATGAAGTATACTTGTGTGAGGAGAATTGGTAAATATGAATATTTAGTGGTGGATGTGAAGCATCAACCACTGTGTTAGTTAATGTTTATCATTCACCTGCAGGGATTTGTCAAGTTGCAATGTGTTCATGTCTGTGATTTCCTTCCTAATGAGTTCAGGAATCAGAGAATTGTGGCGCTCGCCTGCCGTTTTAGTGCACACTGTGAACAGTGCTTGCCAACAGGTTTTGGCCTCATAGAGGTTTTGTTTCGGCAGACTCCTTACAATTGCAAATAAAGACTTTCATGTTGAAGCCCATAATTCTAGCCCTCAGTGAAAGTCCATTCTGTGATTGTTGGATGTGAAATTAATGAGGCACGGATTTCTTGGTCAAAGGACGAGTCTCGTCTCGCGTTTCAGACCAAACAAGTGTCCTCTGTTATTTTTTTCCCCCTTTCAGACAATGAGTGTCATGAAGCAACCCCGCCTAAAAGCTCTTTCAGAATTCCTCCAAATGTTGTGACAGAAAAGCAGAACTGAACTCCACATGTGGTCATTTTTGTAACTCTCAAAAATCAGTGGTGTCAAATTAACCTTATGTCAAGGCTCACATGCTGCACAGTTTGATCTCACGGGGTCGGAGCAGCAAAAAAAAAAAGAAAAGCATATAGATGACATACAAATATGTCTAAATAATGGCTACTCCATTTGTTCTTTAATTTTTAATTCAAAAAGTACAACACATTAAATTGAACTTATTTTTACAAAATAAAGCACGGACCGCCTTAAATTGAGTACATTCTGAAATACTATCTGCCACAGTGATTCTCATTGCAAAAGCCTCTCACTCCCTTGTGGAATATCTGCAGCCTACATGCTTTCATGAATTCCCCTCATAGCTTTCATGGATTTTAGCCCATGGGCTGCATGTTTGACAACCCTGATCCAAATGTTCTCTTACCCCGAGTTAAGCTAAAAGATCAACCCTACTCCAATCCGGGCTGGAAACTCAGGGCCGATTGTGTCTCTCTTGAAAGACTACATCTCGGCAAGTGTGCAAACACCCTGGCACAAGCCAAGCGCCCTGAGTCAGAGAGATGCCACCAGAAAATGATTCAATGAAAAGAAGAGCTTCATCTGCAGAAAAAAAAACAAAAAAACTTTTTGAAATAATAAACAAACCTAAACTAAATTAATGTCATTTTCCAGATGGTCAGTCCTGGCATTATACAACTAAAATCCAGCATTGGCAAAGTGATTGTGATGCCGTGAATGTTGTGTCAACAGAAGGACACACAAGAACCCGAAATCTTCCCAAAAAGTGTGCGTCATGCCCGGAGGCCAAAACTTTGAGAGCAGTATGTCAGCTCAAAGAAGCTGAATGTACACAGTTTGATCCAAAGATTGTCATGGTGTTACTTGGGATCAACGTACTGAAAATATAACTTTTGCTTTGCTAACATTTGTAATCACTCGTAGTAAAACATCCAAAATTTGAAAATTGATGGTAATGTGTCAACTCGAATAATTAGTTCACTGTTGGCACAGGTTTTTCCTTGTCTGGATGGGTTTCATATTTCTCACTCATAGTTTTACCTGAGAGAAGAGTAACAGTTGGAGAACACTGGTGAATCCTCAAAGAAACAAACAGGACAATTTGAAACAAATCATAGATACCCCCCCCCCCCCCCCCCCCCCCCCCAAAAAAAAAAAAACCCAAAGAGGATTTGTTCAAATATTGCTTTTTGCATGAATGAAGCCACGAGGATGTAGAGCAGTATGATGGCATGTTGGAAAACCCGCCAAACATCAGTTTAACCTTTGGCTGTTTGTATGATGGTCTAATTCTGCTCAATTGGATGAACTTGCAGATCTCAGTTTATTACAGGAGTCTTGCCAAAGGAGTGAACTGGCTGCCTGCAGCATCACATCCACAGCAGTGAGAGAACAGGGATTCTCACGCTGCTGTGACTAGCATTTTCCACTAACATCATCCTGGAAATGTACACATTGACAAGATTTACCCGGGGACGGGTATTGTACATTTACTGGTAAATATACAGCTTCCCACATTTACCGTACTATAGAGTGAGATGTGTTGCAGTGTGCGCCACACTTTCATTGTGAGCTATAATATCTGAGCAGCTCCATTCGGGGGCCCGCAGCACGAGTCCAGTCTTTTTTTTTCTTCTTTTTTTTTTTTTGGGTCCGCTCAAGCCGCAGTTCGATTTGGCATCACGTACTCCTCCGTCTCCTCGTCTGTGTCCTCGTCTTCCTCCCTCTCCCCTGACCCTCTCGCTGATGTATGGAACGTCGACTCTCATATGGGGTGTGTTTGTAAAAGTCATGCTAATCAAATTTCACTGATTCCTGGGGGATTAAACAAGATGGCGCGCGCGCATGTGTGTGAGCGTGTGTGTGCGTGTGTGTTTGTGTGTGTGCGTGTGTGTGTGTGTGTGTGTGTGTGTGTGTGTGTGTGTGTGTGTGTGTGTGTGTGTGTGTGTGTGTGTGTGTGTGTGTGTGTATTCTGTCCCTTTGCATATACAATATTAGCTGCTGTGTACCAAGTTGTGTATTGTAATGCAGCTGTGTCATTAGTCTAAGACCAGCTCAGCTGTAATATATCATCCATCATCTTGTACTCTAAGGAGGCAAATATATATGGGATACCGATGCTGTATTTGCATACCGGCAGAGCATGTACTTAATTGTTTCCGTGTATAGTTTCAAGCAATGGGCGGGGGCGTTATAAACACCTAGTATGGCAGAAAATCTCAATTGTCTCACTCACATCTTGGCCGAGTGACAGAGGCTGGAATTGATGTCCATTCATTTCTTTTGTGTGCTTGACAGGGAAAGTTGCAAACAATATTGCAGCCTTCTTTGAAATTGCTCACACGGAGCAAAAATCACTCTGCCACCAAAAACTCGATTATTACCCAGTGGAAGTGTTCGTGCACAGCTCCAGCAAAGAGGAAAAAACATGGCAACCGTAAGATTTCCCGGCCCAGAAACAGGCATTACCTAGTGTTAAACCCAACTGCACAATTACCTCTTGTTGGCAGGAGCATATATGTTCTGGCAGTATGTTTCGAGGTAGCTCGCCAACTCGCAAGTCTTAACTTTGTCCAACACACAACATCAGCTCCACTTTTTCAGTTGAGACTTTAAGCTACAGTCTGACTCTGCTCGAAGCTGTCGTTGCATGTTGAACCAGGAAGTCACAGTCCATTACAGTTCATATGAGGTGGAAAGTTACCAGGACAGCCTGGGAGGCAATGACTGATGTCTGTCTCCTTTTCAATCTCGAAAAGTGCAGCAGATTAGCAAAATAGCTTTGCCAGAATTATATCTATTTATGGACAAAAGCAGCCACTTTCAAGCATCTAAAATATCCCTGCTATGTTATGAAGTCTGAACAGAGAAAAATGTGCTTTTTATTTCTCTTTGGCCGTCTTTTATTTATTTATATGCATGCATGTTACATGGTAGGGAGAGAAAGTTATAGATAGCAGACATTCTTTGTCGCCCACTGTATGATTCACAGTACTTAAAGAGGAGGTGATGACCCCGGGCTCTACCTTGCACAGTGCATCATCACTGGAAACATGCAGTGAAGAGGAACCCCTCCCACATCCATCAATACACTATACTGTACACTTTGAAACTATTTCTGTCCAAAAACTCTCCTTCCTTACAGCATATTTGCAGTGTCCGTATCGCGTTAGCCACTGATGAGCACAGTCTGTCCTTTACGCCATGGTTTTAGCTGTAGATTCATCTACAAGAAGCTGAATTCAGAAAGATATAAATCCTTTTTTTTTTCTTTTTTTTTTTCTTTTACCACAAGATGCAATAAAATAAATTCCAGACAGTGCCCAGAAAATTCTGCTGACTCCCCGGTTGTGGTTATGCCTCTGTTTAAGTCAACAAGAAAATGAATAAACCCTTTCTGGGATTTAAAAAATAATGTCTTTAGCCAAAGAAGAAAATCCCATAATTTTAATCATGCGATGCTGCAGTAGAAAATGAATTCTTTTGGGAAGGGGTTAAATTAGATTCCCCATCTTTATTCAGTTGCTTGTGGTTTCGCCTAATTGTCAGTAATCACGGGCACTTGGCCAAGTAAAAGCACATCATTTAGCTTTTAAAAAGTGTTTTTTTTGTTTTTTTTTCTTTTGCAAAAGGCGGTTTTTGCTCATTCGGTTTTCGTCTCCTTGAAGCACAAGCAGGCAATCATCAGAATTGGGAATGCGTCTGGGACTGTTTTATTAAACCATGTGAAAGGTATACCACATTTTGCAATACCCTGAAAGAGTGAGTGCAGGTCTACAGCCCAGGGCTTCTTGCTAGGCAGAGGCAGATTAAACTGCACAACAGTGGAAGCCAGTCACAGCAGCTGGGTTGATAACCTTTAATGTTTACTTTTGCTTATGACTGTTTTAACTCCACCTGCCCGTCTCCCAGTATGACGCCTCCAGGTCTGTTGTCAAGTGAAAAAGATAAACCCTGGAATTGCCGACAATTCGCACGTCTATAAATTGATGCTCGTCTTTGCCAGTTTGTTTTTTGAGGCTTGAGGAGAGTTAAATATGCATGGCTTCAACATGGGTGGCTCCATTTTTTAATTCAAAACAACAAACAAATGACATGAAATCGTTATTTGCCAGAAACAAACAGAATACCAAATAGATTTTTTTTTTTTTTCCCCCTCATATGAGGACTCCACGTGAGTTCCTGGAGTTAACTTGATCTGTTTGTTTCTTTTGAAATGGAGCTACAGTGGTATTTACCGAGAGCACAAACACACACCGAACACCCACTGAACAGGTGCGCAAACTCACACGCGCATGCACACACATATGCTCCCATCATCAGTCGGTCGAGGAGGAGACAAACCTAAAGATCGCCACAGAAGACCCATCTTTCAAATTTATTCATTAAACTCCCAAATGCTCCCCTTAACGAATGTAATTAGAATATGGTAATGAGAGAGGGCTGAACCAGGGAGTGTTATAATACGCTTAGCAGCACAGAGGGAGAGAGAGAGAGAGAGAGAGAGAGAGACAGACAGACAGACAGACAGACAGACAGACAGACAGACAGACAGACAGACAGACAGACAGACAGACAGACAGACAGACAGACAGACAGACAGACAGACAGAGGCAGAGATGGAAACAGAGTCAGGGAGTTAGAGGAGAGAGAAATAGAGAGACTGACTGACAGGGTGCCAATTTATGTCTTGTTGTAAACAAGTATTTATGCCAATGAGAGGTGGCACACACTTTCTTTCACTCACCCCAGCCCCTCCACCACCCCCCCACCCCCCTCTCAGTCTTTCAATGTCTCTCTAGCTCTCCTTAGCATACTCAACCTCCTCAATAACAATAACATCAACAATAGCAGAGCCCAGATGAGCCTCAGAGGGCAGAATGACTCACAGAAAGATGAGACATCAGGGGTTAAACAACCACTGGAGACTCTTTTATTGAGACCCTGCCACCACCCTCACCACTGTCTCTCTCTCACTGTGTCTCTCTGGCTTCATCCACCTCCCACTGGCAAACACACAAACACACACACACACACACACACACACACACACACACACACACACACACACACACACACACACACACACACACACTCATCATTACAATTTTGAAATATACATCTGAGTGTGTATGTATGCGTGTGTGTGTGCATGTGAGTGCGTGTGCGTGTGCATGCGCACCCTTTCCTGGTTAACTTTGTGGGAGTTTTTGAGGACTCTGACAGGCTTTATCCAAGACGCCCCGACACAGCGGGGGTCCTGGCATTGTGTTTGACACCACACACCTGTTGCTGTCTTTGATGTGTTAACCCCCCTGCCGAGAGAGAGGGGGCCGTCTCCTCAAATGCAAATACAAGGGAAGGAGGAAGAGGACAGGTAAGGTATGCAAGAGAGGCGAAGTCTTAGAAAAATATGATTGATGTTCCCCCAGTGGATTGAGGCTGACTCTTCCTCACTCTCAGGTCTCTGCTAAAAGAGTTTGTGCTACTTTCCGCACTGCAAGTTTGTGTGCGCTCGTGTATGTGTGTACTTGTGTGTTTCCACCTTCACCATTTGGACCTCTGTAAATTGGCATAAGGGAGATGAGAGGGAAATGAGACATAAAAAAAAAAAAAGAGGAAGTGGGTGAGCTTGAGGGAGGAGAGAGAGGGAGGAAAAAGTAAAGAGGTCAAAGCAAAGGAGAAGAAGAGTGAAGGAGAGGGGAGAGTGACTATTTCATTATAAAGCCATCACTCACACAGGCAGCAGCCACCACATAGACTCTTCAGAGACCAAGCCTCTCTGAGTCTGCGTATATGTGTGTGAGTATATACACTCATTCATGCCTGTGCAGCCTGCCATGTGTTATTTTTGACATGGTTTTCTTTTTCTTTTTTTCTTCCCGTGAGCGGGAGAGTTGCAGTGAGACAGACATGAATGTCTCTTTCCCAACCAGGTGATGGGGGTGGATCCCCTCTGAAGGTCAGATCTTATCCTCCAATGATAGACCTGCAGTGTGTGTGTGTGTGTGTGCGTGCGTGCGTGCGTGCGTGCGTGTGTGCGTGCGTGCGCGCGTGCGTGCGTGCGTGCATGTGTCACGGATAGGAGAGACAGAGAGACTGACAAACCCACACGACAAGTTCTGTTTTTATTTATTTATTTTTCCACGCCAGTGACTTTGTGTATTAACAGCCCATTTGTATGCATGTGTGTACAAGTCTTTCATGTCCATGGCTGTGCATGTGTGTGTGTGTAGCTCATTGTGTGATGAGGTGTTTATATGATAAACACAAGGCAAGCTTGAGAGGAATTCTGATCAGGGGCTTTGCAACAGTTGTTATGGAAACAGCATTAAGCAGTTGTATTAGCCAGTGGAGGTAATATAAAGGATGTTGAAAGTAACACACAGTGGGGAGTGAGGCAGTTTGGGAATATAATACAAACTACGCATTATTACTCTGGTTTACAATAGGCTTGATGAAATTTTATTGTGTGGCTAGAACAGAACAAAATTATCCCTGTCATAACTCATTGTCTGGGTCTGGGTTGAGAGCTACACATTTTAATTAGCCAGGTTAGAGGAACATAGTGCAAACAAGACATTAGTGGTCTAGTTTACAATAGACTTCACATCATTTGTGTCAGCTTGAAACAGAACGCATTTTTATCTGTATCCTTGTCGCTCGCTTTCTATTTGCAATGTAATCTTGTAGACAGGAGGCTTCGGAAAAGCAACCGCTTCTCTCTGAAGTCAGCCAGGACTTTTTAAATGTTACAGACAGAGCTGCCGAGAGATCAGGCCTGTCACATTTCTGTCAACAACTTTGGCTAATGACATACCCACATGCACTGAGTTGTTACAGAGTATTGATCATGCAGTTCAAGTCAAGTTGTATTACTGTGTAGGTTTGGCTTGAAACTGACATTGTCTAATTCACAAGCTATGACTTTGAAGAGGAAGATGTGTAAAAATACACAATAATGTAGGATGAATGAAAGGCTGCGGTAGTGAGCCACATCAAAATAAAAACCACAGAGAGGCCTTTAGTTTTAAAATAATCATAACAATAAGAACACAAGGCACTTTTGAATCGGATCTGTGTCAACATCAGACACTGACAGAGCTGTTCTGGGAAGAAGAGAGCCTGTGGAGTTGCTCAGGAACAAATTACAGCATCAGCAGACCTCTCCTGGTAATGCTAATGCAGTCGTCCCCCCCCCCCCCCCCCCCCCCCACACACACACACACACACACACACACACACGTATGTATGTTTATATGAGGCTGTGAGCTGCTCTCAAGCAGAGAGGCAGGTGGATACTGGAGCTGAAAAGGATGCTTGAGCTTTGTTACCTCCTGGTCTGCCAACACTAACTTTTTCAATGCCAAATGATTTCTGTTGGTGGGAACCAGCAGCAGCAGCAGCAGCAGCAGCAGCAGCAGCAGCAGCAGCAGCAGCAGCAGCAGCAGCCTTCATTTCAGGCACTTCGAATGGATGTGACAGTTCCAGTTTACAGACATCTCTGTTTCCCCCAGATCTCTGTCGGGGTGATGCTCATCATTAGACTTCAAACATTCGCACGCACACACACACACACACACACACACACACACACACACACACACACACACACACACACACACATGCATGCACACACTCACACATGCGCGTGCACGCACAGTAGCCTGTGGCCAGACCCTATAACGGAATCTCCCTGGGGAAAGCTCCCGGATATGTCTGTTGCAGTGTAGGCGACCCCCTCTCCCCTCCCTTCCCCATCACTACCAACACCAACCCTTTCTCTCCCTCCTGTGGAAATCTCCCTGAGGCCCATGAGTGTGTTTGAATGGGTTTGTGCATGCACGCATGTGTGTCTGTCTGTCGGCTTTTCTGTACATGCCACCGGTTTCTTGGAGGGAGATGGTCTCAGTGATGCGTGAGTGGGAGGCTGATTTCCCCAACTGCATCACTCACTCCAGTCTAACTTCCCACTCATGCTCTCTGCTTTGTTAGATATTTCTTAAGTTACTCCCTCTCTTTCTCACTTTCTCTGCCACGTGCAGACAGACAGGAATAGGTGTGAGTTGGGAAAATTGTGTGTATATGGATTCAAGCTGGGCCTGTTGTAATGTATTATTACACAGACCCACACAGACATGCAGAACGTCTGGGTTTCTAGAGTAGATCCCTGGAGAAAGGTACTTGTCCCTGTCCACACACACATACACACACACACACACACACACGCACACACACACGGTATTCCTGAAGGGTCAGTGTGTCACCAAGCATGCTCAAAGCGCTCCATCACCGCTTCCCCTCGGGATTGTAACTGTGACTTCCTGAGGATCGACCTTCACCATCTCACTTCTGTCACTCTTTGCTGCGACTCATGTGTGCTGGTGAGGGAATGAGCGGCAGTGTGTGTGTGTGTGTGGGAGTGTTTTAGAGTGTGTGTCAGGCTGCTGTTTCAGCTGACTCCTCTGTTTCTGGCTTTTTAATGGCTCTTATGGGGCAGGCCTTTAATTGCAAGTCTCTCTCCCTCCTTCTTAATCCTCCCATCCTTCTGTCTCTCTCAGCCCCTCGTCTCCTCTCTTCTACTCCTCTCTCCTCACGCCTCCCACTGGCTGACAGTCACTAGGGGAGCCCGAGTGCCTGGCCAGAGCTGTGGAGGCCGTATAGGATATTGACTTGCTGCGGAGTGGTTTGGGAGGAGGAGAGGTGGCTGCCTGTCACAGCTAATGAATAGATGCATAAATGAATGAGGCACTTCTTTTGTGTGTGTGTGTGTGTGTGTGTGTGTGTGTGTGTGTGTGTGTGTGTGTGTGTGTGTGTGTGTGTGTGTGTGTGTGTGTGTGTGTGTGTGTGTGTGTGTGTGTGTGTGTGTGTGTGTGTGTGTGTGTGTGTGTGTTGTGCCTAGCTATTGCTAAAAAAGTGGCTGTGTATCCAACCGAACTACGGCTCAGAGCAATTTTATGTGCCTCCGACAGACAGACATAATAGTGGCCAGCTTGATAGTGATAATTAGTAAGGGTGTGATAGCTGTCCCTCCTACACTCACACACACACACACACACACACACACACACACACACACACACACACACACACACACACACACACACACACACACACACACACACACACACACACACACACACACACACACACACACACACACACACACACGTACAGCCTTGCATACATACATACAAACACACATATAAATGCTGTATGAGGCAGAGGGGGGTTGGGATATGAGGACCAATGGAGGATACTAAAAAAACAATCCAGTTAAGTGCCAGCACCCTCCAGCTGCTCTCTCTTTGCGTCTCTCCCTGCCTTTCTTCCCGTTTTGACTCTTTGTCCCTCCATCTCGTCTGATCGGTGTGGATCTAGAGTGCTCTTATGCCAAACTGGGACAAATACCTAAAAAGACACACGCACACATACACACACACAGAAAAAGACACAGAGGAAAAAAAGAGAGAGCAAGTCTTGAGAAGAGACTGTTGATCTGAGGGGGCAGATGAAGGAGTGTTGGAGTGTTGATGTCTTCTTCACTATTGCTTTGTGCCACATTTCAAACACTGATTGCCTTAAGAGGACAATTTACATTTCATAGTCTTTCACAACAAGTGGGTGAAATCGGAGTCAGCCATAGATGGAGGGAGAATGATGTTTCAAGAATGAAGCCACGGGTGAGGGAGTTCACCACGCAAAGGTAAAAGGAGTTGTTGCTGGAGTCTCTAAAAAGCAGGACGCGTAAACAACGCTTTCTTTTTGCTCCTTCTCTGTGTGGTTGTCTGCTGGCGCGTATGGACGTTTTGTTTTTCCTTACGCTTGGTAGAATGCACCTGTATGATTTTGAACTTTTCTTTTCCTTTCTTTTTTTTTCTTATTGGATTCGTACTAGTGTGAAAGAAGAATGGGAGCAGTGTGGAGAGTTGTGGAGATGAAAAGAGAGCCGGAGGAATTACGAATCGAGTTAGGAGCGAGGCTTTATCTGACGGGAAACTGTGAAAGTGCAAAGTACAAGAAAACTTTTCCTATCAGCACACTCTCTCAGCTAGGGTATAGGTCTGTGCCGCCCCCACCCCCACCCCCACCCCCGTGTGTGTGTGTGTGTGTGTGTGTGTGTTTGTGTGTGTGTGTGTGTGTGTGTGTGTGTGTGTGTGTGTGTGTGTGTGTGTGTGTGTGTGTGTGTGTGTGTGTGTGTGTGTGTGTGTTTAGAAGATAGCTTTTCCTCCCCAGTGGAGGAAGACATCGGTGTGTCGGGGAGCGTGATTGGTTGTTGGCCCTGAGGGTCTGTCTTCTCTATCTGTCTCCTGACTGGCTGCTCTGTGACCAATCAGGCGCCCGGACCTCACCATGGCAATCAGATAGTGACACACTCTCTGTGGGCATCAGCAGGTCATCTGGAAATACCTGTTATGTTTTATCTCCCTGTGACACACGCACTCACGCACCAATGCACACACACACATCAATCTAACCTTTCTTTCTTGTCTGTGTCTCTCTAGGAGATTGCTGCATATCTCATCACTTTTGAGAAACATGATGAGTGGCTGACGACATCACCAAAAACCAGGTGAGGAGATGATTTCCTCACACGTACAAACATCACATCGCTCAATCAGTTCCTGACTCATACTGGTTTAATCTTGGCCTGTGTTTGATTAAAACATTAGTGATGTACGCCGACTGTCTCCAAAGGGTCCCGCGGACGGCCCACTCTACATGTAGAGAACGCTCTAGAGCATGGTCGGACTGTAAAGCACCTAGTCAGCTGGAAATGGAGTATTAATGAATGTAAATGTATTAGAATAAGTGATGTATAATTCAGACATGAGAGGGTGGGGGGGTTTAGGGAGAGGGGAATGTGTGTATAAGACAGGGTGTGAACAGGGATTCACATGCCAGAACTGAATATTCATCGATCAGGATGAACCATAAGTAGCTCTTTTCCTAGAATGGAGAGGAGTTAGAGCCAGAAAACAAGGCGGGAGGAAGGGAAGGAGAAAAAAAAAAAAGACTGAAGGAAAGGGCAGTGTGAATTATTGATAAGTCACCTTATTGGCATTTACTTTTGTTAATACAGATGTATGTATGACAAAAAAAAGAGAGAATGAAAGAGAAAGAAAATGAGGTAAGAAAGAAGAGAAAAGAAGAAAGAAAAAGTTAAGTTAAAGAAAGTGAAGCTGTCACCTCGTGGCTTCATTTCTGATTACTGACACCGCTGAAAGCCCCAGGTGATGCCTCTGCTCTCCTATTGTGAAAGCTGAAGGACTCTTCTCAGGAGCAGCCGGAGGCCAGCAGCGCAGTTTATGTTGTGGATGGATTTCTCATTGATTGGTTGTGCTGCCGTATAGCTTCAGCCTCCCAGCACCAGCAGCAGCAGTCATATTGGTGTTATTGAGCAGCAGTTAGATATAATCCCATTTACACATGACACGAGGCACGATTAGAACAGATTACACCTAATCCCATCAGATGGAAAGGAGCTCAGCTAACGGAGCCAGTGACATTTACGTGTGTGTGTGTGTGTGTGTGCGTGTGTGCGTGTGTGCGTGTGTGCGTGTTGCACACTTGGTGGTGGGTGGTTTGGCGACAGTGTTGGGGGGTTTGGAATATTAAGATAACAATCAGTGACCTTCATTTCTCCCCTCACTGAAATACCTCATCAGTTCAAAGTAATGACTGTTACCTCCTCTCTCCCTCTCCCCTCACTTACTCCTCCCTCTCTCCTCCCTTACCGGACTCACTCACTCACCCACTCTGTCTTTTTATCTGGCCGTCTTTTTTTCCCGTCTCTCCTCCCCTTGCCTTCTCTGTTTTTGCTCTGCTACACTGTGGAACGGTGGAAAAGCTTTTTATATCCCACACATCACAGCCCAGTAACAATCAATAGCATTTATGTCTGCTTGAATCAGAGGGTTTGCAAGAAACATGGGCATCATCCACATGCGTGCATCTCCATGCGCGCGCGCACACGCACATGAACATGCTCGTATTTTGCTGCCCACACACACACACACACACACACACACACACACACACACACACACACACACACACACACACACACACACACACACACACACACACACACACACACACACACACACACACATCTGATCTAATCCATCTTCTCCATAACATAATTAGAATCAGCAGCTCCAAGAT
This sequence comes from Lipophrys pholis, assembly GCF_963383615.2. Lineage (NCBI taxonomy): Eukaryota > Metazoa > Chordata > Actinopteri > Blenniiformes > Blenniidae > Lipophrys > Lipophrys pholis. The sequence goes on from NC_137637.1 coordinate 18,475,571, forward strand.
GACTCACACTGCTTGAGACAGAGACTAAACTTGGCTTTGATCGGTGGGTGGGGGTCTCCACTCCACTAAGAAACTGGCAGGCTCACCCCAAAACAGAACAGATTTAAGGTGTCAAAGAAAATCAGCTCAAAGTAAATCCAATTTCACTACACACAGTGTTCTGAGTAAATTGCAATCATCTCAGACCATATAGATGTGTCTACATGTAGACAGAGGAGAGGAGAGGAGAGGAGAGGAGAGGAGAGGAGAGGAGAGGAGAGGAGAGGAGTTAGGATGGTTGTAGAAGGAGCAAATGTGAAGATGAAAATAAGTGGATAGCAGAAACAGGGACTGAAGAAGCAGTAAAAAGAAAATGAAGAGATACTATGATAAGAAGAATAAAGGCTAGAGGTTGATCGAGAATAGAAGAGGAGGAGTGTAAATGTGTGAGAATGTGCACACGCATGCACGTGACCGTGAGTAAGAGAAACAGCGCTTGTGAGTATATGTTAGTTTATTGATTGTTAACGCGGGCTCTTCTCTTTCTGTTGTCATGAGATAAGGTAGAGGAGCATTTTTCTTCCCCCTCCTCCTACATGCACACACGATCACGCACACACGCGCCCCTGTCCTTAACGTTTTAAAGTGTAATGATTGATTGCTGAGCTGGAGCTTTGACATTGAGCCCAAAGAACACGCGGCGGTAGGTCCTGCCATCTCTGATATCACCAGAGCATCTCTCTCTTTGTACATGTGTGGCGCCTGGTGTGTGTCTGTGTGTCTGTGTGTTTGTGCGTGTGCATGCGTGCTCATCCCACCAGGTGTGTATAGGATGGGAGCTTAGAGGCCGATGTTCCTGCTGTGCCAATAAATCACCCTACTAAAATATTAACATGTAGGAGTGGGAGTCTGTGTAAGGGAGGAGAGGGGGCATGTGGGAGCGAATAACGACAGTGGGAGGGTATTGCTCTCGTCACTGTGGAAGCCTTACTTTGGCCTGTTTCTTATAATTCCCATATGACAACAATCTCTGGTCGCGCAATTAGAAGGACATTACCGCATTTTGAAAGTGTAATCAGTACGATGCAACAAACTCACACCACCATGTGTCTTTCCGTGTGTCCCACTAAGTTTTTGATTTTTGCTCCATCAGGCCTCAGAATGGCTCCATGATCCTCTACAACCGGAAAAAAGTGAAGTACAGGAAAGATGGCTACTGCTGGAAGAAGAGGAAAGATGGGAAGACCACCCGAGAGGACCACATGAAGCTGAAAGTCCAGGGAGTAGAGGTGAGGGTGGAAAAAACAAGTCGATGGTCATGTTTGCCGCCGAGTGGATGGTTTTACTGCGAGTCTTGTCCTTAACTCACTCTCCTTCTTCCAAGGAGAAACATATGTGTAACACAAATGAACACACAAACACAGCACTGTGAAACTACAGGCCAATTTGTGACCTGAGAGCGAGTGGTGTTGCCCCTCTTTCTTTCCCACCCTCCCTTCTTCCCTGCCTCCCCTCTTTTCCCTCTCTCTCTCTCTCTCTCTCTCTCTGTCTCTCTCTCTCTATTTCTGAAGGATAAGAGTGTGTTTGGCCCGAGGCCAGGAATGATGTCAATGCCTCCTTCAGCAGAACAGAGAGGGGTATCGATCCAGTCTCAAGGCAGCGTCTGTGTGTGAGTGTGTGTGCGTTTGAGTCACATCAGCCAGCTCAGAAATTGATTATTCAGCAGGAATATACCAAGAGGTGAGAGGAGTGAGCATGCATGTGTCAGAAACAGAAAGGAGGTAGAGAGGGGAGCGAAGGAGAGACCGTGAGGAGGCACATGGATGTTTACTGAGGGCTTAGTAGTTTTGTATTAAAGGTGAGCTGGAGACAGGCGAATAAGACACAGACGTAAAGGGAATAATTGAGATCAAGTATTCCCATCTACACCTCTATTATTTACAACCCCACACGCCCATTGACATTCATCTCTCAAGCACTTTCTTGGAATAGTGCATGGGCGCATACAGCTCAAACATGCACACATAAAAAGGCAAGTGTTTGTCTCCCTGGTACTTGGTCAGTAATTGTTTGTGTCACCTCTTCCCAGGACCCCTCAAGCAAGCAAGTAAGCAGTGTGTAGAACAGCGGATGGGAATGAGGGAACAAGCAGAGCAACGAGATGAGCAGAGGGAGAGAGGGAGGATGGGGAGAGGCAGGAAGCACGAGAGAAAAACATAACCCTGGATGGAGAGCCTCCTCATATCGAATGGAAATATATGGAAATGCACTCTGCCTTTGGTAAAACACACTTTAGATAGAGGGCGGGCTACTTCTGAGAAGAGGCAAAATGGCGAGAAAATATAAGTGTGCGTGCGTGTGTGTGTGTGTGTGTGTGTGTGTGTGTGTGTGTGTGTGTGTGTGTGTGTGTGTGTGTGTGTGTGTGTGTGTGTGTGTGTGTGTGTGTGTGTGTGTGTGTGTGTGTGTGTGTGTGTGTGTGTGTGTGTGAAAAAGAAAACAGGGCAAGTTTTAAGTTGAGATTATATATTGCCTGATT
>NC_137637.1:18483085-18643085 GCF_963383615.2 Lipophrys pholis
GTTTGTGTTATTCACTATCCACTGTAGATACCTTTTTAAACACATGCTTTTTTTTTTTTTTGGTATTCAACGGGCTTAACAGTCAACGCCATGCTGCCACCTAGAGGGAAATAAAGATTGCAACGAGGAAAGGGAGGGATTGAGCGAAAGAAGACAGAGATGCCTGAAATATCCAGCATGTATTATTCATAAATCAGCATCAGGGAGTGGATAACTCCAGTACACACACTAACACACATACACACACTTATCTCATCTCATCCATCTTTTTGATCTGGTTTCGAAGGGCAAATAAGGACAGCTGCCCAAAATTAAGTGGCTTGCTGACTTAAGTACTCCTTCATTTCTTGCTCATGTCCTAATTTGTCCACACAGCTCTTTGCTTTTTGTTTTCTTTGCTCTTCTGACTTCATCACTAGCTTGATCCCTCTCTAGGCGCTGGGATTTTTATGAGCGTCAGGCACCAAAAGATTCAACTTTTTGGTGTTTGGCTTTCTTTCTGAAAATGAACCGGCTAAATTATATATTAAGAAAAAAAGATGTAAATGAACACCTTCTGCTTGAGACACTGAAAGTTCTTAAAGATGCTCGAAATCAAATTAAAATAAACTTCTGAATTAATTGTCTGTTTTGCATAAGTGTCCAGAGATTTCACAAGATTTTTTCATCAAGTGATAATTTACTCTTTATGAACTCACGTTGATTCTGAACACTGGAGGGTGCTATATACACTGTCTAATGTATGTCAGGTATTTCACTTAGAAGAGTACCTGATACACAATATATAATATCAGGTCAAATATAATGGCTGTGTCCTTTTTCTGTAATGATACAATCTTTCTTGATTTTTTATATTTGTTTGTTTTTTTGTGTTTTCAGGTGCTGGGAGCAGCCTGCATCAGAAATGTTCCAGTGTCAAGCAGCGCATCATCTCATCCAAGCAGGAGCCAGGCGGAGCAGCAGGAGGGGGAACTGCAGTGGGCACCGGCGTAGCGGCAGGCCAGAGGGCTGAGGAGGCAGATGGCACGGAGGTCCAGAACAGTGATGTGTCAGAAGGCCAGACAGAGCCCAGTCCTGGAGGAGGCAGGAGTAGGGCAGGTGGAGGAGAGAGGAGAAACGGGAGGATAACCAAACCCTCCTTACTCCCGCAGAGCAGCATGGAGGTGTCTTCTTCTACGTCTACCAATCAGGTGGAGGTTCCTGACACCACCCAGAGCTCTCCACTGTCAATCACCAGTGACATGGCTGACAGTCCTGCTCTGGCCATCGGAGCTGGCTTATCACAGAGCACAGCTGTATTCATGTCAGAGGTCACCACGCTGACTGGGGATTCGGTTTACTCTGCTGGCCACACCCACCTGCTGGCATCCACCCATGAAAGTACCACCGCTGGCCTTCTGCTGGCTGTCACCCCTGAAAATCAGAGGTTTGCATCCTTTCCCAGTGGAGTAGGCTTAGGGGAGGGTGCAGAGTTGGTTCTGTCAAGCTCTTTAGACTCAAGTGGAGGAGTCACCGTTCCCGAGACCACCATGACGTTTGACCCTGATTGCTTCCTCAACAACCCCAAGCAGGGCCAGACGTATGGAGGAGGCGGAGGTAAGACTGAGGGCTGTAACGGTGATGATGGAGGACTCCACTGTTCCTCTAACGGCTTTGTCTATAACCCGGCCCTTGTCAACAACATCAAGACAGAAGCCACGCCCCTGGAGCAGCCGCTGTCCACACAGAGCAGCTATGTGGGAGAAGGAACCGGTCTCAGTCCCAGCACCACCCTGGAGCAGATGGACTTCAGCGCTGTCATGTCATCAGCCTGCGTCCAGAGTCTGTCCCAACCTGCACACCACCCTTCCCCGGGCCTCTTCCTCCAGGCATCCCCCCAGACAAGCCAGCCCTCTCAGTTGCAGACCAATGGCACTGACACAGCCCAAGAAACAGGTGAAGCCCAGGCTTTCATAAGCCTGCCCACAGTGCCAACAGACTCTCCTGTCACCAACGGAGACCCTCACACACACCTCCACCAAGCGAGCACAGACCAGCAGGCTCTGTGCACAAGGAACGGACAAGGAGTGGCAGCAGGCTCTTTTCCCCTGACGCCGCAGGAGGCTGCTGTCGACCAGTCAGGAAGCAGGGCTCATCAGGACGCCGGGGGCTTAGACAAGCCAACTGAGAATGGAGGGGAGTTACTACTCAAGGCCGGGGATACTCATGAGGCCTACGCAGGTGTTGACACTGAACACTACCTACAGCCCACAGATGACAATGGAGGAGGAGAGGAGGGTGGGGGTGGTGGAGGTGGAGGTGGGGGATGCGGGGGAGCAGGTGGGGGCACAGGAGGAGGGGAAAATGAGATTCTCTGTAACGGTGTAAGCTTGACCGGGGCCAGCAGTTCTGTGGTGGCCAGTCCTCAGTCGATAGCGGCCGGCGCAAACATTGAGGGGGCGCTCTACAGTTCTCCGCTTCCTCAGCAGGGTGGAGGGGTGTCAGCTACCACAGCCGGAGCAGGAGCAGCCATCAGTCTGGAAGGCTTCGAGGCTTCATTCGGGAGCCAGTTCTCTGATCTCATCAATGATTTCATCTCGGTGGAAGGTTCTGGGGCCGGGGTGGGGGCCGCGGTCACTGGGGTTCTCATGCCTCAGGAGGGGGCTGCAGGAGAGGAGCCCGGCACAGGGGCAGGTCACCTGCAGGGATCGGAGGTGGAGCAGGGAGCTCTGGGTCTGCTCCAGGAGACTGGGAGGCTGTTCGGTGTGACAGACTACTCCCCAGAGTGGTCTTATCCCGAGGTTTGTAAACCCAACTTGATGATCATTATTTATTAATCATTGTTCCCTACAGTAAAATTAGACCTCTCGCCACATGAGTGACGGTAGTTTGTACTGATGTTCTACGCCGGAATCACACTCAGCACAATTTCTACCGCCAGCATGGTTGTGTGGTCATTAAGGAGTCACAATATTTCAGACCACTGATGGGATTTTGATGAAATTTCAATCTTTTAGCGATTCCCCTGGGTGGCCTCATTAATTTACCCATGTACCACTTCTAATATGTCAGACACCCGCTCTGCTGGATTATGATGAAACTTGTGGAAAGGCTGCATTTTACCATCAGTTCACATTGCGGGGGCAAGCTCCAATTGGTCGGCACAATTACTGGACAAAATCGTCACAAACAACTCGTGTTCTCTAAATTCAGCCACTATTTCTCTGCAGCTTTCTTCCTGCATCATCACCATGATGTCAGTTTCACTTTTAATGCTTCTAGAAGGAACATCCAGGTTTGTCTTTAACAGTACAAATGGCAAAACGGAAAAATTGTTTGATTCTTCATATCTGCTTTGTTTAGAGAGAATAGTGCTTTCTGTATTTATTATTGTATTTTTGGCTTCACGAGCGTGAGCTCATGATTATTCACAGTTCAACCTATTTTATTGGCTGTAATAAGCTGCTCGGCCTCTAGAGGCTGCTACTGATCCTTTCACACTATAACGTTTGTCATTCACAAAACTGTTTCTTTGAAAGTTTAGTATGTGAAATAGCTATCAGTTTCCATTCAAATAGAGCAGGCAAGTGTCAGACTACAAATACTCTCTTGTTGTAATCATTGTACAGTCTGTATTTTTCACAATATTTTACTTTGATACACACATCACATTTTTACACATACTGTATATGTCTGAAGCATTGACTCTTTGAGTTCTAAAGAGGTTTTTTCTAAAGTGTATTTTTTTCATTATTCTGTGCCGTTACAACACTGAGAGACAGAAATGATCATCCCTTTGTGTACCCATTCATCTATCATCACATATCTTTCCTCATCCATATTCACATCTTGACAGCAAATATTAGATTATTTAGCTTTCAGTACAGTAACAGCTGCTAGAGAAATTTTCAACCAAATTCCATTATTGGATGCAATTCCAAATCTCTTAAACCCATTATTAAATTAAGAGAGAAAACTTACAACATATCAGATGTTTAACTAAGACATGACAGCAGTTCTAAAACATCACAAATGTCTTTTTTTTTTTTGTTTTGGTTATTCTTTATCATTGATATTTTATTAATCGCCGCCATCTGACACGAGAGCAGCTTCCGATTTTGTGTCATTCCATTTTACATGAGCCTTTTTCCAGTTGTATGATTTCTATATTGCATCATACTGTTTTAACTTTTTACGTGGCTAACTGTTATCAGACAGTGACTATTGGAAGTGTTCCTGAGTCCATGCAGTGGTTTCCAATGCAGAGCCATGTTTGTTCTTAAAGCTGTTCGACCAGAGGGATCTTGACACCACGAGAATACAATATTGAACTCTGGTCTACAGATTCTCTGAACAATGTTGATGATATTTTACACTGCAGATGGTGGAATGTTCCAAGTTTTTGTTAGTTCACTTTAAGGAACTTTTTTTTTAAAAAAGTTTTTAGACATATTTTTGGTGTTCATCAAACCGCTGCTCACCTTCATTTCTCTCTGCCTTATACTCAGCCATGTTACAGTCGAGCTGCGAAATATCCAAATTAGTTGTAAAATGGTCCTTTGCCTTTAATGCATTAGTAGCGCCTACTTTTTTAGCCTTTTGTTGTCAACATGCCTTTTTTTTTTAAACAGGGTACGACCATGAAATTTAAAGTTGGCAAATAGTAAACAATTTCTTTCAATACTTCAGTTTATACCTTTTCCAATTTGTACTGTAAATAAAAATATGGATGTATGAGACGAGCAGATCATTGCAAGATGTTACCAACATTTTAAACATTATCTTAAAATATGTGGACTCGGGTATGTTTTTGACTTCCTTTGAGAACATTTCTGAGCCTTTACTTTTGTTTACTTTAACTTTAATAAAGATATTGTATATGTTTGAGGTGCATTTTATCTTGATAAAGAATGTGTATATTTTTGCCACATCTCATATTTACAGTATGTTCTCTGGCAAAAAAGAAATAAATCCTAAAGATGCATTTCCAGTGTAGGTTCCTCTTCGGATGAGTGGACATACATACAGGGACACATTGCATTGTTTTGGTGTTTATTACCTTCAAAGTTACACTCCTAAACATACTAACTGGAGATTATCCAGAACATGCTCAATACTGTAACGTAGCCTGTGGCCTCTGTTTATATGCCATAGGGTGGAGTGAAGGTGCTCATCACAGGGCCGTGGTTGGAGTCAAACAGTGAGTACAGTTGTCTGTTCGACCACATCAGCGTCCCCGCTGCCCTTATCCAGCCCGGAGTGCTGCGGTGCTACTGCCCAGGTAACACTCACACCACACACACTATTCTTGTGATGTCTGCACAATCTAATCTAATAGGAGATGAAATCCCATTTCTACGAGATTATGTCAATAATTATAAATAGAACATGATAAGACAGGAGAGTTTTGCTATTCTGGTGTTTGAAACTGGGGGAGTCTGTTGTCTAAGCAATTTTTATTTTTTTTTACCTGCTCTGTGTGTTTCCAGCCCATGACACTGGACTGGTGATGCTGCAGGTAGCTATGGGTGGTGAGGTCATCTCCTCCTCGGTGGTGTTCGAATACAAGGCACGTGACCTTCCTGCTCTGCCTTCTTCTCAGCACGACTGGTTGTCCCTGGATGGTAAGAGCAGCCGTTTGTGTGCATCAACCGTAATTTATGTTCACACTCATCACATTGTCTGTGTTATTTACACAGGCAAGGACATAAAACCTATAAACAGAATGGCATTTGGATGTAACTGCTTCATCGTGTGTGGGGAGCTTTAATATGGGGTATAAACCTGAAATTATGAAGCAAATAAAAATGCTTTTCTTTCCTCTGTTCCGTTGGACCTCAGGAAAAACCTGCGAATCTGTGCTGCTGTTGTTTTATATTTCCTGGTTTCTTGTTATACTGTGAGATTTTTTTGTCGACAGGTACCCAGTTATTATGTAAATGTTTCGGCTGTGTGTCTTCTTTGCCTGCAAGCAGCTTCTTATCTTGTGTCTTTGTTTGCCTGTATGGGATCTAAGTTTCTAAACAGTTTTGATGTCTGTTCTTTGAAAGGTGTGAGCATACACATACAATTATATCTTGTCCTCACATTCACAGCAATTTAAAGTTACATCTTTTCTTATAGAGCTCATTGCGCGTTTAAAGGTGTTGCTGTTGTTCTTGTTTGGTTTGATCAAATGCAATCCTACTGTGAGATGTTTGAGCACAATTACACCTGGTTCTTGGGGTTTGTTTGCCCGCATGGCTCCGGGGAGGGGAAGAGGTGAGCTTCTGTGTGCAAATACATCCCCTGATGCAATTGCGGCTCTGTAACACACGGGTCTCCGCGGCGAGGCATGTCCTGGGTTTACTCTGCGTTCGCCCCCATCTCTGCGTTACGCAATGCGGCAATGCGGCTCTACAGTCACAGCAGGCTGACTGTTTGCTGCTGGAATGAAGGGCAAGGACACAATGCCTCAATCCCGGTCTCTGTGACAGGGAAAATGTTGGGCACCACCGGCATTGTGCTGTGCAACCCTCTCCCCAGCTATTTATAGGCTCTGTGTTTGACTTTGAGCGCGAATGGTGAGACATGGCTGCGTGCTATGCGCTATTCTGGCTCCACTCCTTTGTTTGGCCTCAAAAGCCTCTCTGTCTGAGGAAAAGGGGGGAAAAAACAAAAAAAAACAAAAGACAATGTAATAAAAGATAAATTCGTTCAAATCGAGCCACCGGAGGCAAACGACTTTGTCACATGTCATTGCTCCAATTTAGCGTGCGTGCGGGCTTGTTGTGGCGATGACGACCGAGACTCCTGCAGCTCCAAGTCTGGCGGGCGGATTTGAAGCGCTGCGCTCCCAGACACAACGTGGAGGAGGCATCTCTCTCTCTCTCTCTCTCTCTCTCTCTCTCTCTCTCTCTCTCTCTCTCTCTCTCTCTCTCTCTCTCTCTCTCTCTCTCTCTCTCTCTCTCCCCTCCCTCCCTGCACTTAGTTGTGTTTTGCACGGTTGGTGAAGCAATGTGTGAGTCGCACACCACTTCAAACTAGCGGGGTTGAGCAGAAGCGGGAACAGGAACAAAGAGCAGCGCATAGGGAGACTCGCTGTTTGGGTTCGTAGCGTATCTGATTTTCTAAACACATGGCAACTTTTAAGCGTATTTTGTCGGCAGCCACGTCTGCTTTTGTGGTTGTTGTTTTTGTTGTTGTTGCGTCTTCCCTGCGTTAAGTTTCTGTTTCTGTGGATGGACGTAAATGTTCCTGTTACGATTCAAAGCTGTGCAGCCAATGTCCACTTTCAGCCTTCCCGTGCCTGTTGGTAAAATATCCGTATGTGTGGAGATCATGTGGTTACCAGCCTTGTCGATGTCAAACAAAGGGGTGGAAATGCCTCAAGTCATCGCAATTGTTTGCACGTTCGGTTGTTGAGCTGAGAGACACGCTGGAGCCTGTTTGGGTTCTGTTGCTGGTGGTTTCAGCACCACAGCAGTGGACAGCGACACTGAACTCCAGAACAACAACAACAACAGCAGCAGGGCTGCTGGTGCTCCTGTAGAGGCCCACAACATAACAAGGTGTGGGAAGGAGGATCACCTGAAGCTTCATTACAGACACACTGTTTCTTTAGTGCCACATATCTGTTGGATCTAATTCTCAAATGAACACTGAAGAAACCACTTTGTGTCAATTTACTTGACTCTTGTTTTTATTTCTAATCCATTAGTTTAAGTGTAGCCCCACATCCATAAATGGATGTTTGTAGATTGTTTATATGCTTTTTAAGCCAATATTATTATATTTATATATGATGTATAATTATTATTCTCATTTTAAGTGCAAGTTCTAATAGCTGATATCCAATGGATTTGTCTCAGCAGGGGCAAAGGTAGGAGGAGATTCTGGCTCAGGATTATCTGAGGCTCCTTTGTCTCTAATTAAAACTGTACCAAGTGATTTTCTTTTGTCCACTTGGCGGCAACACAAACAAGTTGCAAATGCAGTGCTCTTAATTTGTACCAAGCAGATATTAAAGGAATGTATTACAATTATGCACTTTAATGTAAATAGATTGTATTTTGGTTCGGCAACTTATTTTTTTTAATATATTTTCTTTTTTCAAGCTGTTGTTGCACAGAAGTGAGGGAAGCAGGTTTGATGTAGACGGTTGCTGGTTCAGTTCCCAGTCAAACACGTTGCAGACAATATTCATTGGTTTGCCACAAGCTCAATAAGTAGGAAAGTAGAAACAAAAACAACAATATTTTAAGATTCAACAGCTAATTAAATTAAAATTGGTGTAACATTAGTAATTAGCGGCAACTTTGCAAACTTACAGGCTGCTAAAATGCCCTTTTAGAAATAGCTTTAAAATGCTGTAATGTGTTAATAGAGTTTAGTTGATGTTACTTTAAACTGTTTGGATGAGATGAAAAACACCTTAATGAAACAAGTAAAATCTCAAAAGGCCCAAAGCTGCCTCCTAAATGTATTCAGTGCCATATTTGATTAGACTTTTAAACAAGTCTTCTGTGTAGCCCTTATGAAAAATTAAAGCAGTTTTGGAAAATGGTACGTTAAACTCATATTATATTAAGGTGGCTAAAGGTTGTTGATTGCACAAAACTTTTTCAACGGACTGATTGCGCATGGTTCAGTGGTCATTAACTCCCATATCCTCACTGAAATGAGATCACCAGCATCCAGACTAATGTCTCTGTGGCAGACGGATAAATGTGTTGGAAAATTTGACACAAAAGACAATTTTTCAAAATCCTTACTTAATTTGTCAATTAAGAAGGGTGATTAAATAGTTCATTCATCTTTATTTAAATGCCTAATGTCAATGAATGTTTAACTCTCATGATAGTTTAGTGTACAAATCAATTAACCCATTTAATTAACTACATAATAACACTGTAGCAGTTGCCAGCCTCTAGTATTACCCATTTTCTTTTGTTTCTAATTAAAATGTGTTCTTTATTTTTCAGTCTCGTGTGTGTTTATGCAACTGTCCTTGTTTGCTGTATTTTCTTTCTTGATTGGTGAAGCTGGCAGCTAGGAGAGTGGAGTGTTTTGCTCTGGAGCCAGCTGAGCTGTGTCACTGTGAATGCCCCTCTCCGGTTGGCTAAGAGGGAAAGGAGGGGCCTGTGTCTTTGTGTCACTGTCATGGCTCCACCCTTTCTTGTTCAGCCTGTGTGCTGCAGACAGCATGAAGAGAAATAGGAGTGAAATCAGAGGAGGGCAAAATAGAGAGACGGAGTGAGAGAGCAGCAGGTGGGATGACATAATGTGCACTGCAGCAAAACTGCAGCAGCAATGAAACAAAGGGTCACAATCACAAACAGCCAGGCCACAGAATAAAACCTGCATGTAATATTAGCTGTATGCTCATTCACTCACACACTTCACACGTTTCTCTACTTTCCATTGTGTGTAAAGGGATTTATTGGATTTCAGCCTTGATTTATTCGCCAGTATTGAGCCCTTTAGACGAGCTTCTCTTTTTAAGCCTCTCTAAGTAGGATTTACTGAAACATCATGTTGATTTGCCTAAATGCAGCGGGCAACTCCACGCTCCCAGCTTTATATGTCCCAACTTTTATTCCTTAGATACCCAGTTCAGGATGTCCATCTTGGAGCGTCTGGAGCAGATGGAACAGAGGATGGCTGAGATAACCAATCAGAACCCCAGCTCTGAAGCCATGGCAACCAAGGGCGGAGGAGTGGAGGGGGGAGGAGCCACTGATCAGCAGACACAAGTAAGACAGCGGATTCGGTGAAATGCTCCATTACAGTCGGCCTTCAATGCTGTTACACAAACAAAGAAAGTCACACTTTGAAAAGTGATATTTAAAAGGTCAATGAATTGAATGTTTTTACCAGACACACCAAAGAAATTGCATCAGGTGAGCTGGACTTTGTTTTATGTCATTTTTCCCCCTCACCCACTGGCTTCATCAATTATGGAAAAGGGGCAAAAAGCCTTCCAAGACATATAACCAAGTCCAGTTCACTTGGATCAAGATCTAGGAGAGCATGCACTAGGTGTCTCTAATTTATGTTTGAGAGCTTTAGAATCAATTAATAAGTATTAGTTTCAGAACAACTTATCAAATAAGAAGCAGTTTTGTGCCAAAATTGCAATCTCAGTAAACAGAGAGAGCACACACGCTCACATTCACACCGAGGGGCAATTTTAGGGTCACCAATTATTTACACAGGTTCATATATATGTATTCACAGTTAATATATAGCAATTGCTCCTGTTCTTGCATCCCAAACTTTATAATTATATTAAAAAAATATTTTAAATAAAATTCAACCTGACTATTCTGGTGATGTTAAATACATACAAATGTCACTATGATAGATTTTCATTTGTCATTTTATGTTTTAACTTTTTACTTTCTCTGTCAAACCATTCATCAAATCCAGCACTCACTCTGAAGTAAACACATTTTTTTAGAGGCAAAAACACTGACAACAGACATTTTTTGTATGTTACCAAGAGGTGGGACATATCTTTTGCTTTGTTTCTTGAATTTTTCAATTTGACCAGATCTATGAATTCCGAGTGAAAGTTAGCTATATGTTGACAAAACCTTTCCAACTGTGAACTCTACTGTGAATATGAATATAAACCTCTTCACTTAAAGTTCACACTCTTTCCTTCACCAACCTTCAAGATCTCTCCTGATCAGGGTTCGTTCGAGGGTCGTGTGGTGGTGGTGTGCGAGAAGATGATGTCTCAGCCGTGCTGGGCTACTTCCAATCAGCTCGTCCACAGTAAGAACTCCAGAGGGATGACCTTACTGCATCTGGCTGCAGCTCAGGGCTATGCGGGGCTCATTCAGACACTCATCCGCTGGCGGTGAGTTATCCTCAAACATTAAACGAGTCTCTCCGCAAAGATTGCATCAGTAGCTTCACTTTTGTTGTCTTGCTCTGCAGCACAAAGCACGCTGACAGTATTGACCTCGAGCTGGAAGTGGACCCTCTAAACGTAGACCACTTTTCGTGCACTCCTTTGGTGAGTGATCAATACTTTAGCAAGTAGAAGCCTTTCTGTTAACTTCCTCGCGTGCCTGTGTCCGTGACACGTCTTTCTTTTCTCCTGACCCTCGCAGATGTGGGCGTGTGCTCTCGGCCACACTGAGGCAGCGTTGGTGCTTTATCAGTGGGATCCAAGAGCTCTCGCTATTCCCGATTCGCTGGGACGCCTGCCGTTGAACATTGCCCGGTCCCGAGGCCACACCCGACTGGCCGAGCTCTTAGAGCAGCTGCAGCAGAGTCCTCAAACTCAAGGCCTGCCTGCCGAAGCGTGGATGGACAGATGGAGAGGAGAGTCACAGGCCAGTGGAATAAGCAACAGCTCCAACCCGAACCCAAACTCAGGTGCAAACATTTCACATTTCACCATGTTAAAGAGCTCATTCAATGAAAGTTCAATAAAAAGTACACGGCATAGTTTCTCATCTATGCTCAGGATTTGTTCGATGGGTTTGATTAATCTCTGGGACTCCTCCCACCAACCACCAGCTTGCAGCTGGTCAGAGTAGAGACTCGTAGCTGTGCTCAAGTAACAAAATTCACAGACGAGCATGTGTAAAGCTCACTAAACTATTTTTTATCCGGTTTGTTTGAAACAACGAAATTGTTTATGAGACAATGTGTTATTATGTTCAATATTCTCCTGAAGTAGCCTAGAAATTGCTCTACCCCTTTTTCTTAAACCGCATTAATCTTTTTGAACAAATTGAGCAGTGTTTGACTTGTCACACAGGAAGCTTTAATGGTGCTGTTAGGCAGTTTTTGTTCCCTTCAGACAGTCTTCTGCTTAGGTCAGCTGAATGGTTGCTGACCTCAGTTACACAGAGTATTAACAAGACTGACAGGAGAGACGAATCCACATTGTTATTGAACACGTTGCAAGAAAAAACTGATAAGTGTATTTCCCAAATAGCCTGACTCTTAAAATTATGATTAAATCATCACCAATAGCAGGTATATTTAAACATAGTGAGGGTTCTATCATTAGACAAATTTTCCGTGTTCACTCTGGGAATCTCTACCGTTGTCAACCTTTGACATGCTTTTTTCCTCGCTCTCTGTTCGTCCAGAGCTGAGGAGAACAAGGCCGGAGAGCCAGGCGGACGCCCAGAACCAGAGCTGGAGCCAAACAGGACACAGAGTCCCACAGGGAGCCCAGGGAGACCAAAGTGGTCCTCCCCCAGCCAAAAGACTCAAAACCAGCTCTGACACACAGCAAAAGCTAGCTAACACGATCCCTGGTACCAACCCCGTCAACACCCTCCGCAACTCCTCCCCAAGTCCTAATCCTCAACCTTCCCTCGTCCCTAAGATCCCACAAACTCAACCCTCCAACCTCAGCTGTCAGACAACGCCTCTCGTCAGCCCCAGCCAGCCTCAGCATCCCAGCGCCCCCTTCTCCCACCTGCAGGCCAGGATAGGGGGATCAGGAGGGGGCACCCGGTGGAGTCTGAGACAGACTCTGGGGCAGCGTAGCCTAGCAAGGAGGATTCTGGGAAAAGAGCGACTTGCAATTCACCTGCGTCAAAGAGTACTGTCTGACAGGGGAGAGGAGACAGAGCTGCTGACCTACCAAGATAACACAGAGGACCTGCAGGTATGATCAGCAGGTGGAGGGGAGGATTTGTTTTTGAACTAACTAAACCTATGTTTAATGTGAACTAAATTCTTGATGTGAAGATTAAAGAACAGAAGTGGCAGATGTACTGAAGGAACTGATCTGTTCTTAAGCTGCGTCAGCAGTAACACAGTTTTTATTTTATTTTTTTCTTCAACATAGGGAAGCAATGGGGTCCAAGCTCTGTGAGAGGGGGATAGTTGTCTTATTTATGACTTTTAGAGCGGTTGTTCCTCAAAGTATTTTAAATTGACAGAGCTCAATGTCATTGTGTGTTACAGATGGACATTACGATGCTGGCTGATCACATCATGGAGACATCGTCTGGTCGGCTCAAGCACGGAGCCATGGAGGCTGAACTTGAGTCTGCGAGGGCGGGGATCAGCAGTGACGTCAGGTTACTGTCTGGTTACCTTGGCGAGGTGGAAAGGTGAATAAAATACTTTTTAAAGACACCACATTATTCTCCCTCACTCATGAAAATGCTCCAAATGGCTTCAATGTATTATTTTTGCTTTCTTCAGATTTCTCAAGGCCAAGCCCCAGACTCCCAGCCCCAAGCCAAACTCTCTCTCAGGGCCGGAGGATCAGCAGAGTCCTCAGGCTAAGCAAGCCCCGTTCTCCCCCTTTGAGTGGAGCTCCTTCCTGTGTGCAGCTATTAAGGAGGAAAGGTTGAAAACTGACTCCTCCTGTCTAGCCATGACTGAGGCAGAGCAGGGAAAACTGTATGAAACCATCAGGCGTGCTCGGCACTCCCTCAGAAAACACAAGGCAAGGCTGACTTTCACTTCAAACAAAAAGCTTTTTTGTCCCGAAGCAATGTTATTGATTATGAGACAGCCGTGACTTGTTTTATTCTTCTCTGTGTAGAACTCATTCTGACCACAAACCATTCTACATTGACAAGGTTTACTCACACTCATTGTGTCGCTCACCACAGGGTCCCATTCAGGAACAACGTAAAGAGATCGCAGCAGTTATTCAGCACTGCTATAAGAGATACAAGCAGGTAAGAGCTAATAGCCAGCAATTCGCTGTTCGTTAACACACTCAAAAGTTTGTTTTGTCAGCTGTTTCTTTTCACACAACATTCACAGAAATGTAATTCAAACATTTAATACAAATATTTAACGTGATCTTTTTTGGTTGGTTAAGATGGTAAATGGTAAATAGAGCAGAACTTCTCATATTTTGAGATCATGTATATTGGATTTTCTTGACTTATGAGCTAAATTGCTCAAGAATCACACCAGAAAACAAAAACAATTTCAAGTCACACAAGAAATATTTCAGATTCTGTAAAAGGATTTGAAGCACTGTGCCGGGCAATATTGCATCTGGAGCAGCAGACAGCGTATGCTCTAGCTTTTCATTTTCTTTAGAAAAGCTCATGCTCAGTCTTTTTCTCTCAGTACGTAAGATCAGCATGGATGTTATATCCTACAGCTCAATCCAACTAAAGATTTAGAGCTGATTTGTTATTGAATGTCGTAGCAGTCTTTATAAACATTATGTTTGATCAAATCAACGAAAAATGTTTGTTATGAAGTTTCTGTAAATATACACGCTGGATGAGTTCAGTGGTTGAAGCTTTTATCCATCGTGTGAGGTTTTTTCAGTATCCAGGATTCAACGTTACCAAAGTCCGTCTCCTAACATTGCTGCTGTCTTCTCTTTCAGTATGCACTTTATAGGAGGATGACCCTGGCAGCCATCCTGATCCAGAGTCGTTTCCGGAGTTTCCACGAACAGAGGAAGTTCCAGCAGAGTCGTAGAGCAGCGGTCCTCATCCAGCAATACTACCGCTCCTACAGACACTCCCTCAGGTAGTACACGCTCACACACACATACACAGGTAAAGGAAGCCATAATGCTGTTAAGCCTCCTGACACTTGTGACTTTGCTTACAGCAGTCTCCTAACTAAAAAACAGAACCAGGCTGCTCGCAAGATCCTGAGGTTTCTGCTCCGATGCCGCCACAGGTGAGACACAAAACCCTTTAAACCTCCTCAACCATTCACACAGGCACACACACACACACACACACACACACACACACACACACACACACACACACACACACACATCGCCACTGGTGCTAATAGTTGGTATTGTTTTACTGTTCCTGTGAAGCCCCTTGATGGACCATAGGCCTCTGAAACGGGTGAGTCCTGTCTCGCTCTCTTCTCTCTCTCCCTCTCTCCTGGTGGCTGATGCCTGTTTGCATGTCAGCGGAGGGAGGGGGAGAGGAGATCCTGGATTATCATCTCTCTCTCTCTCTCTCTCTCTCTCTCTCTCTCTCTCTCTCTCTCTCTCTCTCTCGCTCTCTCTCTCTCTCTTTCTCTCTCTCTCTGTCTGTCACTCTCTCCGAGGACTGCCAAATGATGTCAGTAGTTGTGCATGACTGACAGGAAGACAGTGGAGCGATTCTTGCATACGGTCTTCCTCGGGGCATGTTCTGACTGTCATCACTAGAGGACTTTTATGTGTTTTGCTTGGCCTGCCAGTTTCTTCTTAGTGCCTTGGTGGGTGTGGGTGTGTGTGTGTGTGTGGGGGGTGTGTGTGTGTGTGGGGGGGGGGGGTTGGACGAGTGACGCGTGTGAGCGTGCCTGAGAATTGCAGGGTTGCAGGGTTGCCGGGTGTTTGTAGACTAACTTTTCTTCTTGCTCTGAGTATGGCCTTTGGTTATGAAAATGTGAAGAAAAAAAAAACCCACAGGGAAATGTCATGACACACACCACATACAAACAGATATGTGTGGTTCTGTAACTAATTTGTTTTTGGTTTTCTTCAGGGCCAGAGAGCAGAGAAAGGCCAGGGGTCCTGAGAGCCCTCCGTCAGGCCCCACACACAGCCCCCTCAGCCTGTGAGCACTCTATACTCCCTCCCCTCCTCCATCTTCCCTTCTTTCTTTTCCCCTCGTCCATACCCCCGACCTCCTCCTTTTTTCAATCCCAAAACATTACCCCCCCCCACCCACCCACCCTCTTCTTTGCATCCCTCCCTTCTTTTTTCTCACCTTCTTCCCTCTCTTATGAAGAGAGGGGGGAAAAAAAAAAAAAAAAAAAAAACTCTTCCCAGACAGACTGAGGACAGGATAGGTGTCCATCATGGCAGCTCAGACAGACAGACTGCTGGGCAGAGCCCGGGGACCTGGCTCTGCCCACAGCACTGATCCTCCTCCACAGTTTCACTGGGAGGCCATCACATTAACCTCATGGCATTCTTTGCACTCTTCATGGGTTTTTTTCATTGCAAGAGCGAGCGGATGAGTCGAACAGGAGGAAGCAAGGAAGCGTCCGCCGGCGACATTCTGCTGTCGACGTCAGCGGCCGGGTGCGCAGAAAGGCTCCTGCGACCACCAGCTGGCTCAAGAGAAAGGCTACTTTGACATGCTGAAAATACACAAAGCCAGTTGTGTTTTGTATCCAAACAGAGATCCATGAAAGAATAAGAAAACATAAACCAAAAAACTCACTTCTATGTTGCATTTGCATGCAAGATTTTTTCGCTTATTCCTCCTCTCCATATTCCTGAAGAGCGACAGTGGCAAATCATTCTGCTGACTCAGTATATCACAATATCACCAACCACTCTGACTCACAGGCTTACAAACCTAATAATCAGTCACCCAATCAAAAGGGGAGGAACTGCACTTGAATGTAAGAGGGGCATTGTTAGATAAAGGGATGGGGTCTGAATTACGATGTCTTAATTTGTTACATGGACTTTGTATGGAGTCGTTCTCAGAGGCAGCACTTTGCTCGCCTGACGTGGTGTGTCCGTGTTTGTTCAATTCAATGCATGTGTTTGAGCTACGAGCTCCTGCATGCTTGCCAAACTGCTTTAGTGTTGTTTCTTTTTGTATTTCTATGTGTAATTGTGTCTCACTTACGTCCTCATCAACTTATCCTTGCCCTGTGTAATGTGAACTGTGTAAGGACAAATGACTTATTTTGGGTGCTTTTTTTAACTTTATTTATTTAAGGGTCTGATTATTTATTTGATTGGCTCAAGAGTGGTTTAACTTGAGACTGGTTTTCTCCCCCCGTGTGATAAAATATGACATGTTCCAATGGTTAAATGTCTCTGTTAGTTTGTTCTTCGCGTGAACCTCTAAATCCTAACTGTGGTTTTGAGGAGAGAGTCACATACCATTGCCTTGACTTCTTCTTGACTCTGAGAGGTCTCTATGCTTGCTCTGTACAGGACATGGGTCCTATACCTGCCCCTATACAGGGCATTGGTCCCCATATTAGCCCATACGGGCAATCAAATCCATATTTTGGACTATTGCATATTCCTGTATATAAACTGACGAGGTAAGGGGATACGAGGACCCTGAAACTTTTTCATAAGAGGACTGTATTTAAGATTATAAATTATTTTACTCCCATAATGAGAACTTAAGACAGAGACCTGGGTACACAGGATGGCTGTATTGCTTGTAAATAATGTAGATATTACAAACGGAGTAATGTGCATGAGATTTAAGACAAAGACACAGCAAAAAGAACATGTTAGTGGCTATGGACTGTGAGAGGATTTTAACTGCTTCACTTTAAGAGTATCCAGTATAAGTGTTACTGAAAAGAACATTTTGTTAAAGCATGCAACTGAAAAACCTAATGTTAGAATTATAAGTGGGAAAAACAAAGTTAGCTGAAACAATGATCTTTCAGACAAAACATTTACACTTTGTGCTTTTGTTTCTTGGCTAGCAAAAATTAAACCCTTTTTGCCAGTAGTGCCAATTATTATGAATGCTATTTTGCCTAACAATATGTTACGTTGGGGAAACCAACACCCAAAAGATATCAGCAAGATCCACAGAGGCAACACACTCTCTCACACACACACACACACACACACACACACACACACACACACACACACAGAGAGAGACAGTAAACAGTAGAAGAGTTGTAGTGCCAGCTCAGCCGTAGACCTACACGTTCTGAAGTTTGTCAGAGGCAGACTTACATATCGAAGGTGATGGTGATGATGCAAGTATGAACATGACTAATGGTGAGAAATGATGATGATGATGATGATCGTTTATATGTGAATGCAATGACTGATGACCCAAAAAAAAAGGGGGGGGGGGGGGGGCGGGGGGGAGAGGGCGCTACATTCTTTCCAATGTGGTTGTGCTTCAGCAACATACTAGCTTTTATTAAGACCATTGATCACACCTACAGCTGATCCAGCCTGGCCTCCAGTCAAAGCTCTCCATCTTCAAACAGAATGTCTCCTCCCCACTTTTTTTTTTTAACATATCATTTGATTGCTTTGTTTCTCTTCTTTTCTTTTCTTTTTTTTTTCTCATCGTCACTGCCATAATTATATACCATGTACTTAAGACTTCTGGAAAGCTCTGTTTAGAAAGTGCCTGCTCAATAACAGAAAAGTGCAAACTACTATCAGGAAATATCTATTGTGTGTCCTCCAAAAGATTTCCAGTTATCTGTTTATTTTCCTAAATTGTGTGTTTAAAAAGAATTAACTTGACAGTGTTAAACTTGATCTGAGTCTAAGTTAGAAACTCTGATTTGTCAGTGGTATGAATGAATGCTCATGGCCTGATTGATGCTCTGTGTTGCTTTATGAGACAAACAAATTACAGTATCACTGTATGCCCTACTTACGTGTGCATTTAGCAGTATTAGAGAAAGAAAACCGTTGATTTCCGTGCTCGAGAGCCGCCGTCATGAGTTTATTCACAGGTGCACTGTGGCTCTCGGAAGTAAGATGTGTTTTCTCTCCTGGGCTCTCGTTGTCTGTCTTTCTCAAGATAGTTGAAGAAAAAAAAAAAAAGAAGAAATTTCAGCATTTAAAACTTAAAGTGTTACTGGGCAGTTTTTCAGAGGACCAAAAAAAAAAAAAAAAAGGTTCATGCACACTTAATTTCTTTCTCTGTCACTCAATGTCCACACACACATGCACACACGTAGGGTTAACACATACACACGATCGCAAATATACACACACAAACAAAAAAAACGGCCACACTCTTTCTCTCTGCGCTTATGTCTTTGGGAACAATGAAATCTCTCCCTTAGATTTTACTCAGGGTTGAAGAACAGGGAGATGGCATGTGGAGTGTAATGACTGCTGGCACAAACGTGTACCACTACTGGTGACTGTGTATATTTGTGTACATCTGTGTATGTGCTCCTATTTATGTTTGTTAGGGATACACCATTTGTTCATTCACTAATTGGTAACCACAAACTTCAAACTCCTCCTGATTGACACAATCTTTCTTATCCGGTAGCAGCTAACATAAACCTGTTTGTTTCCACCGAGCGAACCACGTTGACATCAGTTTCTCAATATGTATTTATATCGTTCCATTTCAAAGTGACCTCAATGTACAGCAAGTAAAACATGACGGAAAAAAACGTTTAGAAAATTTCTTTTAAATGATAAAGTAAAATCGGAAGTTCAATAATTGTCCTACAACAGGTAAAAATGTGGTTTACGATTGGAGGATAGTCACTGTGTGTTCACCATGTTTTCCAATCATACTGAGAGACAGCCATGGTCGGGACAGAGCTGTCAGGAGCATTCATACCACAGTATTACTTCAACCCAACCTCGTCTTAAATCCCACCACCCTCTCTCACATCTGCACAACTAAAAAAACAGACAAAAAAAAACCACTGCTATATATATATATATATATATATATATATATATATATATATATATATAAACACTGATACATTCATACATACAACATACAAAAAGCAACATCCAAATGCTTGTGCTTATCAATTTCACACGCACACAAACACACACACACACACACACACATAGACACACACACAAACACACGCTCACACAAAACACAGAGATTGCAGAAAATTCATCCATACGTTCATGTTTCGGAGAGGATGGTGACTGTAAAAAGAATTCAAACAAAGAGTACGTAGCATAGAAAAAGTTGAAAAAAAAACAAAACAGAAGAAGTACAAGAAAATAATAAAGAAATGTTGCCATAGTAGACAGCTGGTAGACATGCACAGAGATGGCCTCTGTTCTCATAAGTCCACCCAGAAACGATTGGTATACCCCTTCAGGCCTTGTTTTGAGAGGACGTGGCCAAACACCACATTGCATGCTAGAATGGTAGACCCTTATAGATAATCTATGGCTAGACCTCTCCTTGCCTTCCTCTTCCTTCACCCCTGTCTTTCCTCTCTCTCTCTCTCTCTCTCTCTCTCTCTCTCTCTCTCTCTCTCGCTCTCTCTCTCTCTCTCTCCCCTCTCTCTCTCCCTCTCTCCCTCTCTCTCTCTCCCCCTCTCTCTCTCCCTCTCTTACTCGCTCTCTCACATCTCCTGCTGTATTCCCACCTTGCCTGCTGTTGTGTTCTCCATGCCTATCTCAGTCTCTCATCCTTTTATTTTGTAGCCTAGTTTTTACTTCCTTTGTTTTACAAACATGCATGCACAAGCATCACTAAATTGTTGATGTTTTAAAAAGAATATTTTGTTGCTGAGGCCATGCAAAGTGTTTTGAATATTGCCCTTATATGTGGAAAATGTCTTCTGAATGCTTTACATAATTTCTGCTGTAAAATGAAATCAGAATAAAAAGAAAATTTGCACTTTACCCTGTTTTCTACTGGATCTCGATTCTTTTTTTGTACTGTACCTGCTTGACTTTAACAATGTGGTGACCCATGGGCTATAGTTAGCTGGGAGAAATCACAGCTGAATTGTTTCCTTCAAAAAATATTGTGTAAAGTCTTGCCTGTGCTGTATAAAGAGAAAAGCACCATAATTGAGAATAGATTGTTTGGAATTGCACCTTCAGTCTTGTGTCAAAGGTGAGGGCGGGTATAGTTGTATTTAGACCACCGGAACTTTGCCCCAATACAAGGAACCTCATACGAACTTTTGGGCTTGTATTTCTTCCCTTGTAAATGAAAAAATACTTTCCAAGTTTCAGAAACATTGGGGGTGGGATCTGCTGTGTTGAACATACCTGACTGGGGGTACTAGTCAGAGTAATATGTAGGTGTGGAGGTGCTGAGTGTGTGTCTCCATCCAGAGAGAGCAGGGGATGTCCAGTGGGGTGGGTGGACATTGTTGTGGTTTGTTTCTGGTGTTGAGACGAACAAGACTGCCAAACAGCAAACTGTCTTTTATGATATGTATTTGCTTTTACTCGAGAAGAGAGAGTCAAACAAAGCACAGAGCAGCACATGAGAAAACCATCCAGATAAAAGCCCCCGAAAAAAAGGCAAAAAGAAACAACATAAGTCAGCCACTGTTAATTAGAGATATAAGAGGTGTGACACCCTCAGAACACAAAAGGATAAACTGTTTGTGCAGAGGCAGACACTACATTTCACCCTACACATGATCCACCGCCTGAAGACAAACTGATGAAGTTTTTAAAGCCTAAAGAGACTGTAGTTTGAGAATCATGTTGATTCAGATTGTATTCACTGCAGTGGATTCCAGCATTTATTTTCTTATGCATGTTTAAACAAGCCTCAGTACTTTATATAGATAGATAGATAGATAGATAGATAGATAGATAGATAGATAGATAGATAGATAGATAGATAGATAGATAGATAGATAGATAGATAGATAGATAGATAGATAGATAGATAGATAGATAGATAGATAGATAGATAGATAGATAGATAGATATGAGGAGGTGAGAAGGAAGCAAGCAAACCAGACCAGAGAGTCTTACAATGCCAACGGAATACATCAGGTTCATGAATTTATCAATCTTGAATCCAAATTTAAGAAAACAATTATCCGGAACATCTTTCCTAATTGGGATAAAAATAGTCCCTCCAAATTGCCCCTACAAGACAGCTGTGACAGAAAAGAGCAGGGTAGAAAATTTCAGGTGAAAGCACCATCTCGAGATCCTTCATTATCAGGACGCCGCAAGGAACAGAGCTACAGTGGGGAGGAGGAGGGGAGGAGGAGGACGAGGAGGAGGAAGAGGAGGAGGGGAGGAGAGGGGGAGGGGGGACTCTGACAAAAACATTGAATCTTACAACCAAGGAGAGACAGATGGTAAAATTTCAGCAAGAGCCAGAGCATCGCTGTTCTCAGAGCAGACAAGGTGCACAGCAGTCCTCAACAGCACCGTCTGTCACCCTGAAACATGCGCTGGTGTCAGTGACTGCAGCTCCCACGAGACGCAGAGATCCTCCATGCAGTGAGAACAAGGAGGTCACAGACCGCAAAGACTTAAAGGACATACTGCTCAGAATACTGCCGGCCTTACAGCAGCATTATCTGTGTGACCTTCAACACTGTAAAGCACCCTGAATGGACAACACTCATCTTCATCACAGACAACGTCACTGATTGGATAGTGTGAGATATGATTAAGATCAAAATACCTTCAGCAATATAAGACTATAAGTTATAGATTAATATAGACATACCAGCCTGTACTACCGACTCAATGATTTCTTTCTTCTGAATATTTTTTGTCAGTTTCTCTCATTTTTAATAGCTATTTACAATCAATTTGGATTAGGATTATGTTACTTTCTCATCTCCCTTGTCATTGCAGATCTTTCACATCTTTTTATGGTGATATCTTAGCACTCGTGCATCAGTATCCCAGACTTGATTCCAAACTTTGGCGTCTTGAAGTTTGCTCACTCTCCCTGTTCCTGCCTACATTTTCTCTTTACACATTACAGATTGAATAGTGTCTTTAAATTGGTTGTAAGTGTGAATGGGAGTCTGTGTGGTTGATAATCTGTGTTACACAGACAACCTGTCCAGGGTGTACTCTGTGTTTTGTATATGCATTGCTTTATGAAATTCAGGGTCACAGGGTTCTGCAGCTGGTCCCACCTGACCATGTGTGAAGGTCATGTGACAGATTATTACCAGTCGATGGCAGTACAAATACAGAGAGACAGACAACCACATACTGACATTGATAACTTTGGGCAAGTTAGAGTCAACAATTAGACTCAAACACATCCTTCCAGGGTGTGGGATAAAAGGATGGTACCTGGAGACAATCCATCTAAGTACAGCAAGAACACACTACAGAGAGAGGGCTGGTCTGTCTTTGAAACCATGTGCTTCTCAATTGTGGGCAGAGAACCAATCACAGCACCACTATGCAGCCTTTGCAAAAGTACTTTTCTTAATTCTTTAAATATTTAGCGTATAGGTGAAGGAAATGTGTGTGTGTGTGTGTGTGTGTGTGTGTGTATGTGTGTGTGTGTGTGTGTGTGTGTGTGTGTGTGTGTGTGTGTGTGTGTGAATGAGAGAGAGAGAGAGAGAGAGAGAGAGAGAGAGAGAGAGAGAGAGAGAGAGAGAGAGAGAGAGTTGTATGTTGTATGTTGTGTAGCTACTGCAGAAATCGATACTTACTAATATCCTAATATTGTTGTATGTTTTTTTATTTAGCTTTCTTTTAAAATGTAGATAAATTTTCTTACTGTTAAATGCTATGATTATTATAAATACAGTATTTATTCATACGGTTTGGTTGGTAGTTAATATGTCCTTATTGTAACCCAAAAGACAGCCATGATTATTATCAAAATTGTTATTATTGTTCAACCTTTAACACGCAGTTATAGTTAAACTTTGACTGTAGCAGACCAAAATGCATTTAGTCTATTTGATTGTTCTGTTTCTTTAGAAATGATCACATGTATTATTTCACGTGTATTACGACGAGTGTACTGCACATTGCACACGAGGGAGAAAACACACCCATAACGAGTGTGAACACACAAACACACACAAACACACACACACCGTCTACCGGAAAATTACTGGCATCTTCCCCTTACGTCACTATAATAGCTCTTTACCGTAAAATCAGTTGTTCTATTTTATTGGTGTTTCACTTCCTCCAAACCTCATTTTTAATCTCATCTCTTTACAGCAAGGCCACCTTTTAGAGGGGGGTTGCAGTTTTGACTTTCATTTGGGTTGATCTTCTCCACATGAGCGTGTATCTCTGGGTACTGGACAGACGAAACTCGCGGGATTTACGGTAATAACGGGAAGTGACGTCGCAATGACGTCATGGTGGCAGCCGATATAAGGACGTGGTTTGTTCCGGCGAAAAGTGGATTTCGCTGCTTGAAGACGGTCTCCTTCGGACGGGGTTTTTATCATGTTTTAATTTAAAACATGAACACATCCGGGGCTTGGATGGTTCGTCGCGACAGTACGATGTAACCTCGGTGTTTCTCCTGGGGGATCTCGGCGCCGCGACGCTTCCTGCTGCTGCTCGCCTGCCGTCGACCGAAGAAACAATGCAGGCCTAGCTAGCATCGGCTGCTAATCGGATAACGCTGCTCCAGCAGACTGCGGTGGGATTTAAACCCGGGACCACACCGCTACGACGCCGTAATAACGCCAACCTCAGTGAGTCGAATCTGTTTTTGATATCCATTCTGGGTTTTCTGCACCGTATTCACGGTGCGACCGGAGCCGGGAAGTGTTTGACGTCGTATTTTCAGAAAGTTGTTGTGTTAGCATGTTAGCTTCAGCGAGTTGGATAATACTGTTGATCCGAGGGGCGTTAATAACCCCGAACAAACATGTAATTACCATCCTTTATTTATGTGGCTGCAATGTGTTCATATTTTATTAACAGTGTTAGTCAGCGATGTAACCCAACAGTATCCAGAATGAGGCCTGTTTTCAGC
This sequence comes from Lipophrys pholis, assembly GCF_963383615.2. Lineage (NCBI taxonomy): Eukaryota > Metazoa > Chordata > Actinopteri > Blenniiformes > Blenniidae > Lipophrys > Lipophrys pholis. The sequence continues at coordinate 18,507,382 of NC_137637.1, forward strand.
CACTGTTTCCGTGTCGAAACTTTCCTTGTGGAAAAGGAAACTGGAGCTCAAGAGTTTTTCGGAAAATACAGTGCGTACATTAGACTCTTACCCTAAAAAGACATACTACCCGAGCAATGGATTTCTTTAGGCGTTGTTATATGGGAGTCATTCCTCCCTGTATAAAATCGGTGCCCATCGAAAGTTTGAACAAAACACATTTAGTGATTTTCCCCCTCGGAGATATTTCCATGTCTTGTCCTACATCTTACTGAAGAGATAATGTGAAGCATTGTATTACCTAGTGCTGGGAACTAGCCTCTTCGCTTCATGTGTTTTCCAGTTATACATACTTTATTCTCTGGGTGCAGCCCTTTCCTATTGAAGTAAAATAGGCTGGTTATAAATAATTCTGTAGAAGGCTTCGTCATCCAGAGCACACCCAAGCTGAGCATGTTAAAGAGTTCATAGTCAAACACCAAATTTGCCTAGAAGAAAACTAATGCACCCTTTTGTATAGTTTTTAATGATTAGTTTAGACTTTGCACTAGTTTGAACTCACTGATATTGACGATGGGGAGTGTTTGACAATATTTACTCACATCGTGTCGATGTAGGTGTTTGCATTGTCTGGCCATTTTCACAGTGGAGAAAGAAAAGCTTGTTTTATTAGGGTGGAACAGTGGGCTTTGAGCTAACCTGTCAGCAGTGGGCTTTGAAATTGCAAACCTTCTGGGATTTCAAAATTAGGGGAAATTACCATATCTTATCAATTAATCAAACTACATTTTCCTATCACTTTAAAAGCTTTCATTTGTAATCCTGTTGAAGTCTTTGACTTTATATTGTGACGTTTTCATTAAGATCTAAGCTTTGGTTGGTCCGTGTGTCTAATCCTCCTCAATTTCTTTACAGCGATGAGTTCTCAGCTGCAGGTCTTCTCTCCGCCTTCCATCTCCTCCAGTGCCTTTTGCCGAGTTAAGAAGCTCAAGGTGGAGAGCAATGTGTGGGACGTGTCCACCACTGAGGCTTACAGCTCCATAGCGGGTCAGCCTGCATACACTTTCACCCCGGCCATAGCTGTGCCGCCCTTTGCACCATCCCTAGTCTTTCCCCCGACTGCACCCGTCTCCAGGGGGCAGGTGGTGGTGCGGGCCGCCGATAGCACCGGCAGTCTTCCCCGCGGATCCAGTCGACGCATCTCTGAGCAGGCGACTTCCTCGTCTTACGCTCATGAGACCGTCGCAGAAACCAGGGGGCATCGGCACGGCCAGAAGAGAAAAGTGGAGGAGGCCAGCGAGGGCAGTGGAAGCGGGTGTGGCAGCGTCCAGATATTGGAAGAGCTCTCGGCTCCTGCCGCAACTTACTCTACCCGGACAGGTGGCGGTGGGGGAGGGGGCACCGGCCAGTCCATACCTCACTCAGCTCCCACCACCAAGAGCAGCAGCTCCAATGGAGAGGGGGATTATCAGCTCGTGCAACACGAGATCCTCTGCTCAGTGTCCTGCAGCTATGAAGTGCTGGAGTTCCTTGGAAGAGGCACGTTTGGACAAGTGGCCAAGTGCTGGAAGAGGGGCACCAATGAGATTGTAGCCATCAAGATTCTGAAGAACCATCCTTCCTATGCTCGTCAGGGCCAGATTGAGGTAAAAAGGCATTCTTTCTGTATGTTCAGTCCATGTTTTATCTGAGGCGTTGGCTTTCCAATCAGTTAACCTCAATGAAGTAATAGAGATGTAATGAATCCTCCATAAAATCTACACTACATATCACTGACTGTCGGTATTGAAATAGCGCCCAACAACTTTCAGATCAACATAACACGTAACACACAATAGTGGGGATTACTTTACAGAACCTGGTTGCAAAGGTGAACTCGGTTGTGTGATAACACGGGTGAAGCATTTCACTAAATTGCTGTGACTTGATGAAGATTGATTTCTGCAGTCAGTTGTGATGTAATCTTGCTGCATGTTATTTGTCTTTTCAGGAAGTTTAGTTGAAGCGATCACTTGCTATGATAGCAATCATTACAAAGGTAGCTATACATTTATGGTTAATGGTGCTCAGTTTTATCAAAATATGCTGAACAAATATTGAATGTTTTTCTTCCAGCTGAAAATCAGTTTTATTACCACATATGTTTTCAATGTCTGGTCATGATATTATTTAAACCCATTTCATTTTGTTTGATTGGAACAAAGAAAAATGACACTTTGTTAGAACTGAGCCAGCCTGATCTGATTCTAGGTTATTACTTGGTACATTAAGTGCCAACAGCTTTATACTTTATACCAGAAAAGACTGGGATTTTATGACCAAATTTGCATGTACAAATAAGTACACTAAAGTGGCTGAAAAGAATGTTTCAAGTGTTCTAAAGTAGTCAAGATTAGGTAAACACGAGTTGATGGATTATCACAGGATGGTATCTGGTGAATGCTGTGGTGTTCTGTCTAAAGGCGACGACACACTGCAATTTTAGCCTGGGAGGACAAAAGATGAACAATCGCGACTTTATCTTTGTTGGTGGTTTGAAATCTGTGGGACAAATTCATAGATGACTGATGTTCCAGTCATGCAGCCACAGGCTGCCTGAGATTATTTACACTTTTAGAAATGACCAAAATCCCACTAAAACACACTGCCTGACTGCTTCTGCACGTTAACAACTAATGTAATGCAGCAGTAAATAACATGACAATAACATTGACACCATAGCTGCCTACAGATTACCACAGAGGTAACATTCTCAACATTCCCCATTGTATTCCGAATCAAGTATTTCCCCTGTTTGTAGTTGCTCCCTGAACAAAGGCTTAATCCTCTGTGGGCTTCATTTATGCACTTCCTGAAGGCCCCAGTCGTGTATGTAGATTACGTACAATTCAATAAAACACAACGTGAGACAGTAATACTCTTTCTAAAGCTCGAGAAATCAATGGAAGTACTCTGAATACTACAGGATTTCTTGTAAAAAAAACAACAAAACAACTGATCTGTTTATGCGTTTAAAATATTCCATTCACTCGTGGCCTTTAAGACGAGTGACAGGCTAGTTGCCGCTTCTAAGTCGGATGTTGCAGAAGTAAAAGTTGTAACGTTTTACATGGTAGCCACATTCGGGGATAGCACCCAGGTCGCAAATTACTCACCAACTTCTAAACTCGTCAATGTACAGTAAAAACCACAGAGTAAAACTCCAGTGAACTGCGAAGTCCTCATACACATCTTGTATCTTTAGTTTACTTCAACTGCTTTTTGTGGTGTGAATGTGATGTTGGTTTGGCAAATTCTGCTCAACAAAGGTTGAGAGTATCGTTGGTGAGCGGCCAGAAGAGTCTGAATGGTTATTGTGTATGTGTGTGTACGTGAGTGTATCGGAGCTGTTTTGGGGTTTTGGTTGAGTTTTTTCAGACTTTTGTCCGTTTGGAAGGGCCATAGTTGTTGTGGTTCCTCACAAACAACTCAGTTTAATTGAAAACTGATTATAAATGCCAAGCTGGTTTCAAGACAGTCCACTAACAACACACAAGTTTGAATCAAGGACGAGTTTTTATTTTGTTTTTGTATATTGTTATTTAGCCACAGGGCAATACTAAGGGATTTAAAGGGTTCATCAAATCATCAAGAATCAAAATGACAATAGAGGAATGTTAAATTTGAGTTTCAGATTGCTCAAAAGCAAGGCAACCTAAAAGAAAAATACAGAATTTGTGTGGATGTTTATTAGCTGAATGCACCCAGAATGATCGCACACACACACACACAACCCCTGATTGGATGATATTCTTGCTTCATCATTTATAAACTCAACGTACCAGCCAATGCGATCGAAAAGGAAATGTTTGTCTGTCGGTGTTGTTTTTGTGTCGAGCAAATTGCAGGTTTTTCCCTTCCCTTTTTTGTATAACAATTATAAAACAGTTTTTCCCAGTATTGCCTCAGAAGTAAAATGTTATTGTGAGTTTGGGAACTTGAAATCAAATTCATCTCACTTTTTGTTTTTTCCTTCATACCAAAAGGTAAAAAGATTAGCCGTTGTATTTTGGAACAGCAATCCTATTTGTACAATATGAAACAGAAGTTAATCTGCCTTTATTATCACACTAACGTGGCGCTGTTATCTCTTTTTAATAGGTGGGCATCCTGAACAGACTGAGCGCTGAGAATGCAGATGAGTACAATTTCGTGCGGTCGTACGAATGCTTCCAGCACAAGGGTCATACCTGCCTGGTGTTTGAGATGCTGGAGCAGAACCTGTACGACTTCCTCAAACACAGCAAGTTCAGCCCGCTCCCTTTACGGCATATCAGGCCCATCTTGCAGCAGGTATGTCGATCAGAAAGTCCACCTGGAAAGAAAACATGGCGGTTTTTTCATTCTCTGTGTTTGTGTGTTCGTCTTATCAGGTGGCTACAGCACTGATGAAACTGAAGAGCCTGGGACTGATCCATGCAGACCTGAAACCTGAAAACATCATGCTGGTCGACCCCCTCAGGCAGCCGTACAGGGTGAAGGTCATCGACTTTGGTTCAGCAAGTCATGTGTCCAAAGCAGTGTGCTCAACCTACTTACAGTCTCGCTACTACAGGTGGGCTACAAGAAACAACCGTTTTCGATAGATAAATGTGTGTTATTCCTATGAGTGAGTGGAAACAAACAAACTCATTGCTCATCTTTGTGTTTTCCTTCCAGGGCTCCAGAAATCATTTTGGGCCTGCCGTTCTGTGAGGCCATCGACATGTGGTCTCTGGGCTGTGTGATTGCTGAGCTGTTTCTTGGTTGGCCTCTCTACCCTGGAGCTTCGGAGTATGACCAGGTCAGTACAAACAATACAAACAGTGATGTCTCTGGCCTCCTATCTGCCAATCAAGTGTGGCTGCAGCTGATCAGTGAGTTGGAACAAAGGAACAGAGTGTGCTTTCAGCTAAGAGATTCTGCAGCGCTGAAAGAAAACAACTATAATTGCGAAGAGTAAGCAGATTGTTTTGGAGTTTTTGTACTCATTGAATTTGTGCGCTTTCTTTTCTTTTTCTTTTTTGTATCCAGATCCGTTACATCTCTCAGACTCAAGGCCTGCCTGCTGAGTACCTCCTGAGCGCCGGCACCAAAACGAGCCGCTTCTTCAACCGGGGCCCTGACTCCAGCTACCCGCTCTGGAGACTTAAAGTTAGTGTATACTCTTACAAATTATGCTGAGCTTCAACTCATAAGCCTGTAGAGCAGTTTACTCCAAACTGTGGAGCAGGCCTCCTCTTGGGAGCGATGGAGAGCTTCATCTGCAGTAAAATCAGGAGGAGGCCTTTTCTGAAGTCTTTCTTCCACACTTTAAAAACCCTTGCTGTTGAAGATTATGATTCAAATTGTTCATTTATGAAGCAGCCTTGCTTTTTAACATTTTTTTTAAGAATTGGATGACCGTCTTTAATGTGTAGGAAAACAGCTTTTCCTGAAAAAGTGAATATTGTGTCTTATCAGACCCCATCAGAGCATGAAATGGAAATGGGCATCAAATCCAAGGAGGCCAGGAAGTACATCTTCAACTGTCTGGACGACATGATGCAGGTACATGGCCACACTGAAAGGAGGATTACTGCGACTGTACCTCGTATTGTTTTTAAACTTTATGTCGTGTACTTCAGGTGAACCTGTCCTCTCACTTGGAGGGAACAGACATGCTTGCTGAGAAAGCTGATAGACGGGAGTTCATAGACCTTTTGAAGCGGATGCTCCGGCTGGATGCTGACAAGAGGATCACGCCTACAAAAACTCTGGGTCACCCCTTTGTCACAATGAGTCACCTCATGGATTATCCCCACAGCTCCCAGTAAGTGTGTGAAAAGAAATTCTTGTGGTTGTTAATTTGAAGTAGAATTGTTAAAATTGTCATTTCTGGATCTTCCTCAGCGTAAAGTCGTGCTTCCAGAACATGGAGATCTGCAAGCGCAGGAGTTCCTATGACAGCGGGAAATCCCTGTACTCCACCAGCGCCGTGCCCAGCGCTGCAGCGGGAAACCTCACTGTCACCTTCAGTAGCCAACTCAACCAGCATAATCAGGTGCCACCCCTCCTTCATCCACACACAATCCCTCGCAGTGTCTTAACCTCGTTGTTCACGTCATTAACCTGCGGTGTAATCTCTAAAGGTGCCTTCTGCGGGGGGTGCAGTGCCTTTGCTGAACTACCAGCCAGCTCTGTACCAGCAGGCGACCATTAACATTCCTGGACTGGCTCAGCAGAGTGTCCCGATTCCAACACGTCCCGCTGGGCTGTGTAGCCAGACGGAACCCTTCCAGCAGACCCTCATCGTCTGTCCTCCCTCCACTATACAAGGTAAAGAATGCAAGTGTGTCATCTTCATCATCTTCATCATCTTCTTTCAATGAGAACTTTGACACGATAAACAAATTGATCTGTTCTTGACTGTGTGACGTCACACACAAATTGGGGTTTAGTAAATTGTGGAGACCTGGTTAAGATCTTTTATAACCATCTGTGATTACTGATATCAAACCTCTCTGAGGTCATTTCATTAGTGTTTTAACCTTTTCTTGTGGGTTTGTTTCCAGGGCTTCAGTCATCCAATAAGAGTTCCAGTTTCCCAGTGAGGGTGGAGAACTCTGTACCGATAGTACCTCAAAACCAGTCTGCACAGTCACTGCAGCTCCAGCCAAGTATGCTCACACAGGTAAGCCTCATCACATCCCAGACTCGGGTTAATTAATCTGAAATACTTTCATGTCATGAGTTCATAATGTAAAGAAAACAGATGCAATGTTTTTCTATTGTTGTGCTCTTTCCCTTTTCCTGTTGGTCGACGCCGTCTGTGGCATCACGGTGGAGATTTGCTGACCTTGTTGGAAAAATGATGCATCAAATGTTTGACCGTTTGAACCCTTTTCGGGCTTTACCTGATAATCTTGCTGCTTTTGTGTTGGCAATAGCTGGAGCTTAAGCCTTATGTGTAATCACTTGTGAAAATGGCAGGAGTTCCCATTTGAACAAACGAAAAGTACAATTAATGCTTTCATATAATTGAGTCCCTTCAGTCTTATTTTTGAGCTCGCTGTGGCTTATGAGGCTCCGAGTGATAGCCATTTTAAATTTATGTAACACTCATTGATATATGTATATATATATATATATATATGTATTTATTATTATTTTATTTTTTTCTAGCTTTTTCGTGTTGAATTAAATTCTAAACTAGCGTGTGACACTACATGTTGACCAGCTGTTGCAAGTGAGGCCTCTTGGAAGTGAACTAGGCAAAGAAAAGTGGAGTTCAGAGATAGACCTTGAACAGACTGAGGCTAAAAGGTAGAGTGTCAAACAAGATAAATATGGAGTTTTATGGGAAGCCTGTCCACTGGAGTAGCTTTTAGAACTTCTGTAAGGGAAGTAAAAAGTATTATCCTGCTGTGGACTTGATATATCAGCAATGACTTCCTTCATTGTAAATACTGACATAATATAACATTCATCCACATGCGACCTATACAGATCTCTGGATCCAGTGCACATGGGCAATTTTTCTTTTTTCAAGTATCTTCTAACGTTGAGTCACCTAAACTCCACCTTTCTCAAAAATATATCAGCATTACTGTATCGTTATCACCAAGATGAGAGCAGCGATGCCCTCTGTTGTTCATTTCTGATACTGAGAGCCTTCAGCACTCTCCTTTCATGCCCCTCTTGTTTTATTGCCAACAGAGCAGCTCATGTTTGATAGGGGAGAAAGGAAAATTATGACAGTGAGCTTTCATATTTAGTGACAGTGTAGATTATTTAAATGCAAAATTAAATATTGAAAAAATAACTGAAGACTTGGTGTACCATGCCCTCTGTTCCAGATGATTGTATCTCGGCTTTAATTCGCTTTCAGAGATGATGGGGACTCCACCATTCCCCGTCTCTAGTGTGGGATGGCTGCCAGATGTTTAGTGAGGGAGGCTCATCTGGCTCAAAAAGCTAGTTAATTGTCGTTTGTGAAAATGTGGAATGATTGGTGCGCACTGCAGAGGTCTGGGGTCCAGCTGGACGCCGGTGTGGATCACTTCCTGGGTTTCTGCTCCCTTCCTTGGTCTGCATCGGCCTCCGAAGCCATTACTCTTCATCATGACCTAACATTGCCCTTCGCTATCCTCCCTCCCTCCCTCCTCCAGGGTTCCTGCACACCCCTGATGGTAGCCACCCTGCACCCACCCCCAGCAGGCATAGCCTCCCAGTATTCTCTGCCCCTCGGGCTGGGCACCGGGGTGGGTCGGCCCACCCTCCTGGAGCACACAGCCACAGTGCTGGTAAAGCAACGACCACATCCCGGAAGAAAAACATGCACCCGCATTTTCCCTCTACCACTAACATTACCATCTTCCTCCTGGCACACCTTTCTTTGACTTTTTTTGTTTTCATTTGCAACTTTCCCCTCTCCTTCTGTGCCACTTGTTCTTTGGGGCTGGTTTTTGTTTTGTGCATCGTACTTCTACATCTCCCGGTTCCACGTGTGGACTGGTCATGGCTGTCAGAGTCGCAGGGCGAAACTTGGGAAATGAAAGCGTTTGCTATTGGTCTGGCATTATGGAAATCCTCCTTTTTGAGATTGGGTCATGATAAACAAACAACACAAAACAAAAAAATGGTTTCCCGCTCTTTCTACACCCGGGAACTCCTTCTCCACACACTCTTCTCACTCTTCCATCTCCCACTCTCTCCCACATAGGTGTGCTGAAGGCATGGAGCGCATGTGGTGCTGAGTTGGTCTGCGCTTTGCTTGCAGCTTCTCTTGTCCCGTCCCTCCCTTGGTTTCAGCTGAGGAGGCTGCAGCCACCAAGTCTACTAAAAGTCCCTCTCCGACAGCCTGCCTGACTCTGACACACATCTTTTTGTTTCAGCCCCAGAACTTGTGGCATGCCTTTTCCCCGGTGCACATTATCAACAGACTGTTTGGCATCAGGGAACCAAACTAATCTCTTTCTTAAGTGTTTCTTCTTTAACAGGCACGATGGCCCTTTTTGTATACTTGTCTTTATACCTGATCTGACTGTTGACAGTGCTCCATTGTTTGTGCTTTGCATGATATCATCTCGTGGATTTGTTGCAGGGCTATGCTATAATAAAAGAATGGCTTGGGGAAGGTTGCTCGCTTATCTAGCTCTGTGCTTTTGCCTGTAGAGGAGATTGGCCACTGGCTTGCCTCTTTTGTATTCAGTCTTTGGATTTATTTCTCAGCATGGCTCGATTTGTCTGACCCATTTCAGCAATCAGATGAGTTGTGTTGCTTTCGACATATCTGATTCCTCTTATTACTTGTACTGGAGTGTGTCTTTCTTCTTGTTGGTCTCTCAGCAGGCCTGGCCCACCGGCACCCAACAGATCCTCATACCGTCATCATGGCAGCAGGTCCCGGGCGTAGCCATCCACAGCTCCGCTCACCAGTCCAACGTCGCCGAGTCCTCGCATGAGGCGCCTCAGTCCGACGCGGCCCTGCAGCAGGGACACAGCTGGCGGTGAGTCAACACGCACATACATCAATTTATGTCTTTTTAAGTGTGAAGCGGCAGATTTCCGTTTTTGCACTGCCAGCAGCTGCACGTGAGGGATTTTGAATATCGGACGTTTCATGGTCATTATTTAAATGTTCTTCCACACGTTCACCTTCACTTGAAGACAAGCTGATTAGATTCTGATGGTCAGAGGTCAAAGTCACTTTAATCTTTCTAGTAAAACTTTGTGAAGAACGCGAAGCCAACCTCACATCCATCCCACTTTAGTTTTCATATCTCTTAGTGTCTTTTGTGTTTTGATTTTGACCCTAATAGGAGCATCACTCAAACCAGGACTCAGCAGGAGAGAAAGAAAGTGAAAGCTCGGCGCGGAGAGAACAGAAACAGGTTTGTGAAGTCGGGTAGTTTTCTCCAGATTTTCTCTTGATTTCATTGTTTTTATTATTATTATCACACCAAGTAGCAAAGAGGTTACAATTTGAGCAGTAATGTAGAAAAACAACTTGTATTTCTTTTTAATTTGTGCTTATAGACATTTGTCATTACTACGACAAGTACAATACCTAAAGAGATAATGTATTGTTAAGTAACAGCGAGGATAAAACCCATCTCGTTTTCACGAATTAAAAATGTACAGATTTTCCTAGTTTGAGTGCCGCATGACATTTACACATGCTTTTATATTTGTGTTTCTTGTTTAGGGGTACATCGTTGCTCGGCGGTGTCTGTGCGAGCCCACCCTCTTCCAGTGCCGCTTTGTCCCAGCCAATCATCATCTCCGACACACCGAGCCCTGCGGTCAGCATCATCACGATTCACAGCGACACCGACACCGAGGACGAGCGCAAGTTCCATCCTGCCAGGTGAGGAGAGCGTCTTCACTGCACCGCGTCCGTAGCGGCGGCTGTCGGGCCTCCCTCCCAACATTTCTCATGTCAGGAGAAAAAAAACATGATTTGGTCGAGGACTCTGTCTTTAACAGAGACAAATGGAGTTCACCTTTGATGCGTCTCTCAAATCTTCTGTTGTTCTTTCCCTCTTCATTGTCCACTTAGTGTTGGACTGAGCCAGCGTACGAACGTCATCAGCTGTGTGACCGTCCACGACTCGGACTCCTCCAACGCCAGCCCCCTGACACCGCTGCCTCGCACGCTCAATGCAGGCAGCGCTGCGGCGGCGCGCCAGGCCAAATCGCTGGCGGTGGTGGCGCCTTCGGTCAAAACGCAGGCGGCTGACAGGGACGCTTCCCGTGGGGCCGGTGAGATTTTAAATTGTGCTGTTCAAGCATCAGCCATAACTTTGCTTCTATGCAAAAGCAGCTTAATTGAATAATTGTTTACTTTGAATCTCCAGTGAACTACATGAAGCCCAAGAGATCGTCCAACAGACAGCCCTGCAGCTCCGGGGAGAGCCTGGAGCGTCATGGCCTGGCACCCAGCCAGTCTCACCCTTTAAACCTCAGCCAGGTGTGCTTTCTGTCAGCTTTAAAAAGGTTAAATTGCGCCTGCTTAACCGCCTTCAAAAAAGGACATACCTAATGCTTTGTTTAGTTTCAACATGCCGACAGAAGATTTGCATTTCTATTCTCTCTGGGAGAGCCTGTCGCACTCGTCAGCATGCCAAGCACAGCGACTCACCCTGCTGGGAAAGTGTACCCTGGCAGCAGTGAGGAGCAGGTCAGACGCTGAGCGACTCCATGTCAACAATACCAGAAAGTTGACTGGGCTCCAGCTGTGTTAAACATCTGTTTTCAAACTGCAGACACAGTGGAACGACAGTCGTGTCACAAAATATCTCTCCCAAAGGATAAGGGAAGTCATGAAATGCTGCCTTTGCTTATCCATTAAAAAAAAAAAAAAAAACGATTCTCATCAAGGGCAGTGATGGCAGTATTGTTTGAGTGCAGAGCTCCCTGCTGGACATACGGTGTAACGACAGTCACAAGTTGTTTTTGCATAGTTTGTAATAACCATCCACAAAGCGACCACACAGTGTAGGAGGAAATGATTTGTAAAGCAGAGATAAATACTTGTTTCGAATGTGTCACGAGTAAAATCATGATTACACTCCATTAGATTTGATTTATGGTGTTAATTAAGATACAAATCCAAAAGTTTGAACTTGTGATGAAGCTGTTGTGTCTGGTGGGAAGATTGCATCTTTGCCTTTTACAAAGAAAAGAGAACATGTCATATAAATAATCTACAAGTTAATCTCTTTAAAGTCAACAGCTCTGACCTTCAGCATTATTCACCGTCTAGCCAAATGTCATTTGATAATGATCAGATAATAGTTATACTGTTATATAACGACTGATGGGATATTTCAAATTCATCTGACTAGCACAATAAAACAGTTAATACCTTAAAATGTCACTGATGTGTAGAAGTCGGCAATGTTGTTCAAGCTCTGAGAGGGACGCTTTGAAAAGTCTGACCTCAGAATATAAAGGCAACTTGGACTAATGGAATGTGTTTTGAGGAGGAGGAGGAGGAGCTATTGATGCCATTGATGCCTAATGGCTTTCACAGGTGAAAGGTCATGCTGAGAATAGCTGTATAGCGACTCAGAAAAAACGTATAAACACTGGGGAAAACATTTTTCTTTGAACATCTATGAAACTAATTCTGAAAGTTAAAGTGTGTTTTGTTTTTATTTCTCCTCCAGGTTCAGCCCGTAGTTTCTTCATCTCAGGAGCGTTCGTCCCACAACGACTCGTCCTTACGCCGCCAGCAGACGTTCCCCCCGGTGGTCTCTGCCTCCCACTACAGCTTCCCAGAAGTGTCAGCCCTGGCTTCGGGCGCCGCCCCCGCCCCCAGCCTCTACACCTACCCTGCCTCCACCGCCCTGTCCTCAGCTTCTCAGGCCATGGAGCAGCTACTGGGCCGCGGCCACGGAGGCCACGGACACTCCCCCTCCACCTATGCAGCAACGTACACCTCATCGTCCTCGTCCTCGTCCAGGAGAGACTCGGCCAGTCGCAAGGATTCGGTCAGCAGCCTGCTGCACGGCCTCCCCACTGCCTACCAGCACCAGTTCGCCACCGCCGGTTCGTCCTACGTCAGCGTGCCGCCCCGGGCCGAGGCCTACAGTGCCTACCAGCTGAGCCCGCGGCGCCTCACACAGTACCCCTACTTGTAGAGAGTCTCTCACTTCAACTAAGATGTAAACATCTCTCTTCCCCACATAGTGGCACAAAGGGACATTCAAACTGTAGAGTAAGTCGGTCACTCGCTCGTTTGCTGCTTTTAACTACAGAACAGCATTTCACCTCCAGCTCATTTATATGCTCTTCTGGACTGTGTTTTTAGTGTTTCTAAAAAGTTCTTCGGTATTATTTGTAATGTATCATTTAACTTTATGTTTTAAAAAGTAAAAAAAAAAAAAAATAACATAGTTTAAGGCCCATATTTTATCCCCAGTGTATCCGGTGTAGGCGTCGTGGTAATTGTATTTCCCACTTGTTTATCTTGAGGTTACTGTGTGGAGAGAGATTTTTTTTTTTTTTCCTTCTGTCACAAGCTGCGGCGCCTCTCAAGGTGAGCTTTTTAGATGCCTGACTCTTAAGACTAGTGAAGCTGACAGTCCTTAGTATTTAATGAGCCTTACGACTACGTTGTCACACTAATCCACTGAGGCCCCGTGTTTTTAAGACTTATCTTACCCATGTCTGTTTACCTGCAACTATGTCTCCGACTACGTTTTTGAGTTATGTGTCGTCGGTGTGAGTCCGAGGAAAAAGGAAGGTTCCATGAAGAGGCGTGGTTAAAAACTGTGATGGATACATGTTAATTTAAAGTGCACATGTGATGGTCTGTTAATGTCGTGACAGTGTTTAGACAGGAGTGAGCATGTCCTTATGCAATAGAAACCATTTTTGTTTCCTCTTTTTGACCTCCATTAACTTGAGTGCTGAATGTATTTATGAAGTGGGATCTCCATCCTGAGGAATGACGTGAAAAGCTTTTGTTTTTAAATGGTTTACTCCCTCGCATCTTAAAATATGAGTTTCACATGAGCCGGGAAAATATTCTATAGATATATATGTGAATCCTGACAATGTAGGACCTGCTATCATACTGAACTCATGGCCAGTCTTTATTTGAGTTATTTAAAAAAAAAAATAGAAATAAGAATAATAATAACATTGCAAGTTGCATTTTAATCTATTTCCTCCCTTCAATACTTTCGGAGCTGCTCATAATGAGTCCGTAACAAACTGTCTGTCATGCTGGAAAACTGATGGAGTTTCGTGTCTAAATACTGCAAATGTGCATTCGTATCAGTGTATCAGTTGCCCTGCGTCTGATTAGACAGCTTGTCAATCGTTGGATGGTTTCTGAGGGTTATGGAAGCTTTTTTTTTTTTCTTTCTTTTTAATTGAAATCTTTGCTTGTTGTGTTTGCATCCATTTTGTGTTATGTCTAAATATTTAACTGTATCTCATCTTAACATAGTATAGTTATGAGGCTGTTTGGTAGAACTAATTCAGGGAAAAGGGTTTCAGCTCAAAAATAATCCACGGTCACAATTTCCAATAAAATCACCACAAATCCACGGCGGCTCCTTTCATTCTTTTACTAATGAACAACTGGGAAGTAAATGCGCCGCTGCGATTCTACCTGTTGATGTGTGTGCAGGAGCTGACATGAGCCGTCGTTACACAGAAGACTATATTTAGGACTTCGGAGGTACATGTTTTGTTGTGTACTACACGGATGAAGAAGAGCTGCATGGCTGCGACAGAATGCAGAGAGGAAAGACGTGCACAAAGTCTGGATATCTAATAGCCACTTTATAAAATTAGATATCAACAGGTTGGATAGCATTTACACAAACAGTGTGTGTGTACAGGAAAACATCTTAACACAGGAAGTTAACGTGGCTCAATCAATGGACTTCACTAACTCAAGTATGAATATTTGTGACACATCTTTTGATTTGTGTACAAATAGAGAAATTGAGCCAAACATGAATAGAATTGAAAGGAGATTTAACTTCATCAGTGTCTCTCTAACGTCTTTGGAAGTCATCTCAGGCGCCACAGAGACACCCTGGAGGAAACCGGATGAGAAATTAGCTGTCAGGGTTTTGTTTTTGTGTATCGATTGTAAATTAACCAATAGATCATTTTGCGTAACAACTGAAATGATGTTGATGAGCTCTGAATGATTTTACATCTTAACTGTTTGAAACTAATTACTCAGTTTTGTCAGTGAGCCATAACTATTCAGAATGGACAGTTTTTTGTACTTTTGGGTTTTTACTGACCCAATCAAGAATACTACATAGTAGACATACTAAACAAAAATTTAATTTATGAGGCAAACCTTTCGGATAGGTGCAACACCGAAGCAAAGTCACTAAAATATATGATTCACGTTTTAATGGTTTTATGTCATTTTATTCCTTCTGCTCCACGTGCATGTCTACTAGTCACTGTGTGTTTGGCTTTGACCTCTTATGAAACGGACGTTTTTGGAGCCAAATAGGAAAAGATTAAAAGTCTGCATTCACTTTCAGTCTGTGAGGTTAAAAAGAAGTGAAACGTCAACGTGGCCGCGGCCTCCGACCTGAGTCTGAACTGCCATATGGAAACTATGACAAGGACAAACTGTATTACAACCACCTGAAGACTAGAACAGGAACTGGAGAGCTGCTATCTTAGCAATTCCTTTTCTCGAGGGGGCCACATAAAGAATTACAGTATTAGGAATCCAGCCTAGGTTTATACTCAGTTCTGCTCAATGTGAAAATACTGTATTTCATGAAAAGCAGTCCGACGCACGGATCTGAATTAACAGGATTTATAGAAACTGATTTTTGTTCAGACCGGACTCCTGTAAGGATCCTCGCAGGTCTAAAAGATCCATCGGATAGCTCGACTCGAGTGTTCTCAAAGAGCAAGAGCACTGACCACGTCACTGCATTGGCTTCCTGTCCCAGAGAACCGACTTCAGGAACTACTGATTCTACTGAATCTCTTTGGTGAAATCTGCTTTTCAGATCTTTCTTGTGAACCGAATCAGTCCCGTTTCTGTTCCCAGAGTCACAACAGAGTCTGCTTTCAGCTTTTATGCACCTGGATATTCAGATGTATACTGCATTCATCCATAGTCAGCCGGGATCGGCTCCAACCCCCACCGAGCTGGATGAAGTGTAAGATTGATGAATTGAAGAACTAAGAAAATCTATGTGGCTGTCAGTTTTTAAAAAGGTTAAAATGTTTACCCACCTGGCAGAATTCAAAATCAAGTTTGACACCCATTACAAGTTTTTGTTTTTTTTTAAAACAATTTCATTTTATTGAAATTACATTTTTGTTCATGTGTAAATATTGCTCATGCAAAAAAGAATAAAATATAGTCAAACTGATCCAAGCATCTGGATTTCACAGTATGGCGTACACACACATATATATCTATATATAAATAAACAAACATTACAATAGTTTACAGAAGTTTGAATCACAGCAGGCGTAGTTCCAGCTTGTCCGACCGACAGAAGAGCTGAGGTGTGGACTTCACAGTATCTCGGTCTGCAAGCTGCAGCAACATGTGGCCCTTTGGAGTTGCTCCCTGAGGCTTTCACTAAATTACACATCGAATCTTTTTTTTTTTTTTTCCATTTACACACTCTTGTCATTAAAAAAGATTTAAAAAAAATAGGTATGATTAGTTTCAAGCCCTTTTTCTTTCAAGTTCAATAACTAAATTGGGGAGGAAAAAATTACTTTCACAAAAAAATGGGAAATGAGGAAAAAAAAAAAAAAAAAGCTCAAATATTTAAAATGACTAAAATGTCCTTCGGTCATTAAATTCTACAACTCCTCCCTGTAAATAGCGTTTGCTGTGTTTTAGTTCATTTCCTCCTTTCTGTACTTATATTAGTCACCGTTAAGCCTCGCACATGTTACTTGAAATTACTCTTGATTTTTTTATCCTGTCTTATTTGATATTCAACTCTTTGTATTTATTCTGTGCGGGGCAACGGCTACAGAAACTTCTCTTTCCACTGTAAAAAGTCCCAATTGTCTGAAACCTGCTGGAGCAGAAGATAAAATCGTGTTTGGACGAGTTTTAAAACTTCGGAAGCAGCATGTGTCAGCCGAATTCGAAAGGTTAAACGTGTTTCGTGGCTCCAAGTTAATTTGATTTAGTGGGATAAAAAAAAAAAAAAAAAAAGTCACAAGAGAATGTCCGTGTTGGTGATGGAGGCAGCAGACCCCTGGTCTAGGAGTGCACCGCCGCACAGGTGAAGAGCCTCTGGAGGGCGCATCTGAAGCCGGAGCGCTTGGAGTGAGATCTGGAGGGGAGCGGAGGGACAGAAGTGGCTTTAGTACCGGGACTCACGGAGCTCCTCTGGAGCGGCTCGCGGTGGGAGCTGGACTCACAGTTCGGGCTGCCGCCGCCGCTGCCGGCGGAGCGGACACGGATCGTCCGCGCGCTGCTCCTCCGAGGCGGCGGCGGTCCCCCCAGTCTCCGCCTCCAGCAGGTCCCAGATGTCCGTGTTGACCCACAGGGCTCCGGGCAGCGTCAGGCTGGCCCGCGTGCAGGTGATCCAGCGGCACAGTGGGCAGGACACCGTGCACACCACCCCCTCCAGCCGGGACACCCGCTGCAGACACGGCGAGCAGAAGGTGTGGTTGCAGTGCAGGAGCCTCGGGATGCGGTCGCTGCGGGTGTACTCGTTGAAGCACACGACGCACTCCAGCTCGCTCAGCGTAGAGTCCATGTCGTCAAGGAGAGAGAGAGAGAGAGAGAGAGAGGGCGCGAGACCTGCAGCGGGACGCAAACATCGTCAAGGACAGTCCGAACAAAGTGCAGCAAGTCTTCAACAGATGACTGAGACTTTGTCTGATCCGATCCGTTTTCAATGCTACTTACTCGTTTGGATGTGTTGGACTGTCGTAGAGTTCAGTCTGCCTGTACTCAGCTCGCCCTGCTGCTCTTCATTTATTGAGCTCGAGAGTCTCTTGTCACTCGAACGGCCCAATCATGGTCACTTCCGCATTTTCACGTGACGTCAGCTCTGCCGCCGGTTCAAGCAGGGGTGATTGTTTTTCTTTTTTGTTCTTCATCCTTTTTGCTTTACATTGAAAAAACAAAGTGATCGGTGCGTTCACCTTGAACACAAGAAGAAGAAATAAAACGCAGTGACTCTTTAACTGATCTCGAGGTGCAAAGTTCACTTAAAGGGGACATATCATGCTAAATCCACTTTTTTAGCCCTTAAATGCATTTTGTTGTATATTTAGAGTGTTTAGAAGTACAGAAAAGTTCAAAGTAGTCTCTTCAGGTGCTCCGTTGATATCTTTATATTCTGTTTTGGTCATATTTTGCGATCGGTTTCGATTTTTCTATTCTCTATTACCTTTTTTGAACAATGACGTCACAGTATTCTCAGCGGAACTGCCAAATTAGGACATCGACATTTCGAGCAATCCGCCATTTTTGTTTCTCGCTGCGATTTTGTAGTTCAACCTAAGTTACGAGAGGATAAGTCGAAATGTTCGGTTGTTGGATGTAGTAACCCACAAACTTCGTTACACCGTCTCCCAGCATCAGAACCTTTTCGAAGTGCCTGGTTGAGTTTTATTTTTCACAGAAATGTACCCACATCTGTGGGTAAGGTCATTTTTGTGTGCGCGAATCACTTTAAGGACGACTGCTTCAGCAACCTCCGCCAGTATAAAGAAGGATTTGCCGAAAGACTTGGTCTGATTGAGCGGTCAGTTCCTTCTATCTATGGAGACGACGAACAGAGCACTTCGGTAAGCTGTATATAACGCTAAAAAGTGTGATGATAAGACGTCCCTGTCATTGTTTTGTTAGCATTAGCAGTTGCACCGTCTTCATATGTTAGCGCTGTGTGCTCGTTTTAGATTATAATGTAACTTCTGTGTTAAATAGTCGTTGTAATACAGGCAGTATTGTAGTAGTGGGCATGGATGGAGAAGTTAGTGTAAATATAGTAACACACTATTGCGTTACATCCATATGAAGACGTTGTTCTGTAGGTGCATCATCGTCATTTTCATCTCGCTCCGCCGGGTCCGACTCTGGCTCCAACATGTATGGCTGGATGGACAAATCTTCCCTTGTTGACATTTTGTAAATAATGTGTGAATATAAAGTTTCTGCGCCGCTAGATAATTGTATCTGTTCTATCAAACTACAAAGATGGCCGAACAGGGTGGAGTTGAACCGAGTATCACCTCTGCAACCTGGAGAGGAGGCGGGGTATGAAGTGTCTCATTTGCATTTGAAGAGACCGCCCCAAAACGAGTTGCTCTCAGAAGCACATCAGAAAAGGGGTAGAAAAGGGGCCTGTGGAGCTCTAATAATGAGGAATTCAGACCCAAGCATTGCAGTTCCGCGTTGTATAGACCACAACTGTATGATTTATATGTAAAAAGGAAGGATTTAAAAGCATGATATGTCTCCTTTAAAAATACAAGTTGACAACATTTCCATCAGCATTCTATACCAGGGGTCTGCAACCCGCCGCATGTGGCGCCACTGGCCGTTTCTGGAGGATTGGTTCCATTTGATAGAAATAAACATATTTACACAAGATACTTATTTTCAGAATGACGCACATCTTAAGATAAACATTTTTCTAAGGAGCGGAACTACTATAATCCAGCAACAAAAACATTTCGTAATCTAATGTTTATCCTTCTATTACGGAAGATTTTTAGGGCCACTGAAGAAAAAAAAAAATTCGGAGGCTAAAAAAAACAAAACACCTTCGTGGCCCCAGAAAAACTCGAAAATCAAAGTCGAGATTTTTTTTTTTTCACGGAGAGACGTCTATCTATCCCTCATCATTTGCCCGTAGATGTGAATCCACATTAAATCACTTAATTCGGACTATATCGGGTTGCTTACTGCTTATGGACATGTGATTTTACACAGGATTTCCTTGATTAATAAGAACATTTAAATAAGCAGCCCGGGATCCGTGCCTTTGTCCTTCGTACTCGACGAACTTCCGCGACGGAACAAGGCAGCAGGCTGCTCTGTCTCTTCTAGCCCTGATACTGATGATAACTGCACCGTGTTTATGAGCGAGATTCTGTCCTGAAGCATCTTTTCATCACTTCATTAAACTGCCTGATTTGCATTTTGAGGAAGCAGTCACACGCGCTGGCATGTGGATGGACGG
The DNA here is from genome assembly GCF_963383615.2 of Lipophrys pholis. Lineage (NCBI taxonomy): Eukaryota > Metazoa > Chordata > Actinopteri > Blenniiformes > Blenniidae > Lipophrys > Lipophrys pholis. The sequence goes on from NC_137637.1 coordinate 18,527,037, forward strand.
ACTTTTTTTTGCACCGTGAAAAAAAAAAAATAACTCGACTTTGAGTTTCGAGTTTTTCCTGGGGCCACGAAGGTTTTTTTTTTTTTTTTTAGCCTCCAAATTTTTTTTTTTCTTCAGTGGCCCTAAAACTCTTCCGTATTCTATGTTGTACTAATAAAACTTCAATGCAACATAAGACAGTTTTTGTAGATGTGGCAAAAACTTCACAACTTTGTGCAACCCTGTGTTCTCTGCAACACAAATGCTGAACATGTTTTGTGGCTCCACATGAATTCTGAGAGAAGCGGCTCTGCGGTTCTGGGTCTCGACACCAAGAAGTTTGGCGTTTTATCAATACAAAGGCTGATGACAGACAGATGCTGCTGCCGGTGACCAGACGTGACAGAACTAAAGAAAACACAGAATAGTGAGCGAGTGCAGGAAACATTTGTGGCCTGGAAACATGATGGCACCGTGAGTCATTTCTCTTCACTAGATAAAGTCTCTTATGCAAAGCAATTCAGGTTTTAGATGAATAATTACAGTGAGGAAATCTTCCCTGAAGCTCCCAACATAACAGCTCCTTGGGAAGTGACGTTAAAGAAATATCAAATAGAACGTGTGGCAGCGGCAGAGCTTTGGGCACCGATTGAATTCAGATTCTCTAACGCTTGAATGCTCTATAATTTAATCTAATCTGTTGTGAGCAAGTTTCTAGTCATGTGAAAGGATTAGGACAGCCCATTAAACGTTCTTTATCAAGAAATGTTCACATATTGATGTCTAATCTTGTTTTTAATTCATGTCTCGAGAAGAAAGTGGCTTATTAGAAGGTAAACAACAAAAATGCACTTTATTTACATTTTACAGAAAGTTGTAAAAAGTATTTTCTTCCGTTTTAATTGTATCATTAGAATTTTTCATCATTGTTAAAATTAATATTAAATATCCTTGTCAAAATATGTAAAAAAAACAAAAAAACAACCCCAGGCAACCCAATTCTTCCTACTTTCTGCCTGGTGGAAAATGTGCACTTAAGTACCACTAGTGTTACATTGCTTGAATCGTCCTCACGTCTAAGTTACTACTCTTCTTAACCACAATGTGCTTTGTCAGACGGACATTTGATTCAATTTAAAGTATCTATGCTCAAATAAATCCACAAAACAAAAGATGTGTTAATTGTATCACTTAAGTTTGTTTTGCTTACAAATGGAGGTATAAAGCAAAGCTTTTCTCACTTAAAGGAACTTTAAAAAATAAAGTGACTCAATTGTCGATCGGCGTTACGCCAAATTGTGGGAGAATTTAAGTTGCATTTTATAATAAATATAATTCTTCCTAACCTCTGACACCAACAACAGCTTGAAGAAAGGTTTTATTAAATGCCCCGTCGAGCGGGGTAATTTATTTGTATTTACTATGAAAACATACAAGGTCACACGAGATTAACTGAAGCATGGAAAATGTAGGCATTTGCTGCATCGTCACACAAACGCACTCCCATCATCAGTTTTTCTTTTTTTTTTTTAATGGTGCTGAGAAAAGAAGAGCAACAGACAAAGGATGTTTTTTTTTTCCTTTCAGACCGTTTTCTGTTGAAACATTAGATACACAATAGAACCATTTTTACTAAATGCAATGCACAACAGTAAATCATCAGCAATTATGTGAGACGAGGCCTCAGCCTGCCTGTGAGTTTGACCGCCCTGCTCAGCAAACACTACGTGTGTCCTCAGAACCACCACAGACAAGTCGGTTGCTTCTATAAATAAAAGAGAACGGGGAAAGAAAAAAAAGAAAAAGAAAGAAATGAAGTAATATACAGAAATTCAATGTAGGTTCTCTTCATGTGTCTCTGTAATTGGACGAGTATAGAACGGGGCTATACTGGTCAGCAAAGCCAATTGGAAAGAGTTCTGGTGTCTTGGTGCTTGGCTCATGGGTTGGCTGGAGAACATCGGGCCACCGATCAGCACATTTTTCTCAAACCTGATACACCTGGGATGTGTTGTAATGCTGAAAGAGGCATCAGGATTGTTGTCGTTGGACTATTCCCAGCACGGACGGGGATTTTTTTTTGATGCCAAAGAGCTGCTGACGTGTCAAAGGCGTTTTTGAAATCCACGTAGCTGAACACTGATTGTCATCTTAAGTGAACATTTTGGCTGCTGCACATTTTCTTCCTGTTGGACGGCAGCAATGCATGAACTCCAAAGTTAGTTAGAAATCGCACCATCAATTCCTAAATCTTCTTACCTTATCATGATGATTTGAAGCTTGTGCTACAAAAAAAACAAAAAAAAAAAACGAATATATTTGTGGCAAATTTAGTCTGTCTGTGTGACTCCGGGGTTTAACACTCACAAGGTTCAAGAAAACAGACTAAAACAACATACGGTTGCATTTGCTCCTCGGTGCTGCCATCGTCTGTCGCATTAAAAAAACGGAAGGAAACGTGGTTTGATCTGGTGAATCATCATAGTCTGAAGCTGTACAGAACTCGTTCAGGTTGGGCCGTGTCATGGGCTCATCAGAAACAATCAAACCGCTCTGTGTGCCTCTGCTTCTCCTCGGGTTGGGAACTCTGCGGAGCTGCAGGACGTCATGAGGTCCTGCCTGAGGAGCCTCGGTGACGCACTGCAGGGACGATGGGCCACGGAAAACAAGCTGTTAAAAGCACTTGGATGTTCACAGCATTGCAGAAGGGATTTTGGAATTTTTTCTGTGGTGGCCAGCTGCCCGGCTCAGTGGAACCAGCTTTGACCCGTTTGCCTGCACGCAGTTCCACAACCCATGAGCCAACTTTGTTCCAAATATCGATACAAACTACTGGAGCACAGAGTGGATCACAACCATTTTATCAAACCTTCAGCCCTCAGCCCGGCCCTACTGCCACTCCATGTTCACCCCCAACCCCCCGCCCCCTCACCCCCCCTACCCCTCCTCCCCCTCCTCAATTGTCCATCAGGAGAGGTGGGCTTTGTTTTGGTCTCCAAAATCCATGGATGTTGTGGTTGTTGTGAAGGGGCTTAACCCAGGACTGAACACCGCCCTCCCCCACATTGTGTGTTTTTAGAATGTGGAGTCCACTGGCCGGCTCGCCTACAGGGGGAGGGTGGGGAGGGAGGGGGGCGCCGCCCTAGCACACCAGCTCCTCTCACTCCTGGGCTATGCTCCTCAGCACGTACTTGACCGTGTAGGCGAACGCCGCAAACCCTACAATCACAAACAGATTGGCTAAAGCCCCACCCAGAAGTCCATGGTTGCGATTGGCCTGCTGCTGGCCAGGGGCGGGGTTGGCGCCCTCCAGTGGGACAGCACCCCCATTGAGGGCAGGCAGGCCGTAGTGGGCATGTTGAGGGTCACCGTCAGGCACCACGTCGGGTAAAGGAAGAGGCTGAGTGCGGGCATTTAACTCCTCCTGGGCCCTCTGTTTCTGCTTCATCTCCTGGCAGAGGAAACAAAAGCCAGAGGACAAGACTGAGACAAAGGAAAGGTGCCTTTTCAAAAAACAGTCACAATCCATATCAGCGTTACAACAAACAAACATGCAGAAAGGAATAAATCCAGGTCGGTCCTTCGACGAGCACCGACACGATCCTCCCCTCATACTCACATCGACCACGTCAGGAAACAGCTCGCAGAACACTTTGTCATTGAGGTTAAAGGCCAAGCTCTGGGCCGACAGCTGTCGTTTCTGTTAGAAAAGCAAACGCACGTCAGATGTTTGAGGAACCACTGGTCACCGGCGTTGCGGGACGAACGCTTCTCTTTGTTTGACTTGCCGTGTAGTCGGAGGTCTCGATGCTGCCCAGGGTGGGGCCCTTCTCCACCATGAAACTGAGCAACCCTGTGAGGATGGTGGAAACGGACCAGGCGGGGTTCCATGTGTCTGGATGAAAGTCTGTGATGGACAAACATAACCTGCAGAGAAACACACACACATTAAACAGAGGCAAGGCAAATAATTCAGTTTAAAAGAAGGAGCCACATTGACTTCTTACCTTGTGTTACATTTAAATCTCCCATTTGGTGTGATCATGTAGATACTTGGTGGTTTAAAGGGAAACTCTCGAGGAAATATCAGCTTTCCATGATAATATCCACCTGGGAATCCCAGCAGAAATTGGTCAAAATAAGGCAGAAAATGATTTTTTTTTTTTTTTAAAATCGGGCTACTTGAAATCCTAGAAAAAGAAAGAGAGTCAGTGTGTTTTACCTTCGTAAGGAGTTTTCTCAGGACCTCTGACCACATAGTGCCTGGAAAGAACAAGACGTCTTTGTTAGTGGCCTGGCATGACGTGACAGACAAAGATTAAGTATTCGGTTCAGTATTTCCATGTTTTTGTGCTCGATACAAAAAAAATCATAACTTTTACATTTGCATCAACTTTATTGCATTTTGGTTCATTGATTTATTATTTAAATCAAGTCTTTGTCAAATGTTACTTCTTATATGTACATATCTATAAAAATAAATCTAGTTTGGGGGCAGACGTCCACTTAATTGCTATTTATCTCAATCTTTTGCCATTTCAGTCTTGCATTTATCTGGAAAGGAAGCGACCGGTCTCCAGATTTTGCTGCAGTCTTTTACATTATGAAGTTTTGAGAGGGAAGTCAATTTAGTACAAAATCACATTAGAACATGGTTGTAACAATCAAATTAATCAAATCACTTCAGTTGTTGTTGTGAGTATTGGCAGAGATACAGACAAAGTTCCTTCCATGTGGGTGAAATTCCAAAATGCGAAAGAAAAAAAAGCAGACATTGGAGAAAAGATGGTAATCTAAAGTATTCTTCCAGCTAAAATTCCCCTGTTGTAAGTTATGGGGTAGGGCTTATCACTTATCTTAACAGTCACGTAACATCTGACAAAAAAAGACTTTCAATATAATAACATTGAAAAGAAGCTTCAACAGCGAAGTCACCATGAAAACTTTGTATTTATTTAACGATGCAGTTTCCCTCACAAAAGGGTGTGTGTGAATGTGTGTGAATGTGTGTGTGTTGCCTGCCGCTGAAACACAATACAGATATAAAGTGAGGAGACGGATAATCCAAAGATATACGTTCTCCTAAAAGCCTGTATAGTTCAATATTTTACTTTCACTATTTTTGCACAAGGTTGTTTTTTTCCCAAGCGCAGACAATAAAAGCTTTCTGGTTTTTCACGGTGTGGGACTAGAAAACTTCAATGGGGAGAAACGCAAAATTTGAGCGTGGGGATAATTGATTCGCCCTCTTTGACATCTTACCTTTTTATTTTTTTACTCTATCATCTATCTATCTGGTACAGAAGAAGATTGCCGATTGGCAGACGATCAGTCAGGATTGAAGTACAGCAGCCTCATTAAACTTTTCAGGTTTTTCAGATTGCCAGACAATGTTTGCAGGTTATGCAACGTTCAATTCACAAGAAGAGTAATCCACTCAAAAGAATGTCAATGATTACCCCGTCAGTGTTCCACTGAACATGCCCTAACCTGCTTCCATTGAGACGAACTCGATTCTGCCGAATTGTACACAAAGCGATCACAGCGATCGTTGACCGATTCTGGAGTGACGCGTCGACACTGATCGTTGAACTCTTCCTGGCAAGTGTTGTGGTGCAGCGTCTGCTGCTCAGTCCTGGCCGATACAATTCAACCTGTGCCTGAGTCATTAGTGGAGCTTCAAAACAACATAAGTGTGGCTAATTCTGGGAATTGTTTCAGTAAAAGAGGAGCCCTGCAAGTGTGGGACGGTGACGTGACGGTGATATTTAGTTAAGGGCAAACTTACAGCGCAGTTTGTTTTGATTGAATGTGTGTAAATGAACACATTTTAGGAGCATATAGGAAAGATTTATTATCAATTTATCAAGTTAAATATTTTCTTAGTCTTGCCAACGACTTCTTTTTACGTTCCACGTCTGTATTGAAGATCGTCCTTCAGATGAGGTAAAACAAACTTTACTGTAACGTCACCAGTCCTACTGTAGAACATTAAAATCCACTTTATCGGATCTGACTGCTTGATGGGATGATCTTACCATTCTAGGATGTTGGAGGGGAGAGGCTCTGCACAGATGTAAGGCACAGGGTCTTTCTTTATCCTGAGGTAATCCTGTTTAAGTCGCTGCGTGGCTGTAGTTGGAGCTCTCTTATTCCCGTTGTTGTTCATCTGTAGATAGAGAGAAAACATTAAAATCTACCCTGGTATCTTCTCATTAAAATGTGCAACTGTTTCAGCACCGTATATATACACTTACACGCTGATCTAATCCGTCCTACTCAAAATCTGGATACACTAAGTAGGATTTATAATTGTAATTGGCACACTGAATTTAAGCGAGAGAGTATAATAAAGTGTTCAGACAATAATTAACACAACTTTTGCCATTCACTGCATGTCATTACATTGTAACAACGTTGAATATCTGGCTTACCGCAGTGGGGGCTGCAGGGTACGCGTCATGTATTATTTGCCCAATAAGAAAATAAATGAAGCTCTGACAAACAGATTTACGATTATTTGGGTGCAGCCAACCACAGTCACGTGACTACCTGGGAAGACTGGCTTCTTGGGAAAGACGTGAAAACTAAACCTGCCGACGGTAATGGGAAATTGTGATCACATGGCAGCAGGTAATTCAGAGGAAATCTCAACTGTCTTCCATGACTTCACTTTGAGAATGTAGCACCATATTTTTTTTCCCACGGTATTGATAATCGGTTGCCTGAAAACTATGTCACACAATATTTTTTTCATCAACTTTTTACTCTTACTTTCAACCTCTTTCATTACCTGGAAACAGATCTCAAAGCTTACTTGGTAACAAAGCAACTTATTACAAGTGTACTTTTTAACCCCCATTTTGTTTTGGTATTTATGTGTACATAAAATGCAGAACTTGGCAAAAACAATCATTCAACAAAAGTTTGTGAATGTGGGGTAGTTAAGTCCTCTTAATTTTGAATAACAATCGAGTCTCTTTGTTGCTGTTCTCATGTAAATAATCCATTTGTCCTCGTTTCTTGTCTTGTCTTTTTAACTTGGAGGTGAATCTCTCCATTATACAAATGTCTCCTTATATTGTCACCCAGTTATTAAAATTGGGTCCCTCCATCTTGAGCCAAGAGATTCCTTATCAGGTATTGGTCCGCCATTCAAATGGTCCCTTACAAGTGTCCCAGATATAAATTAAGCCGTTTGGGGTACAATAATTGAGATAGTGGACTCTTATAAGTAGCTGGGTGTTCACCTGAACAATAAACTGGACTGGTCGGACAACACACAAGCTCTCTACAAGAAGGGCCAGAGCAGACTCCATCTACTGCGGAGACTCAGGTCCTTTGGAGTGCAGGGAGCGCTCCTGAGGACCTTTTATGACTCAGTGGTGGCATCAGCCATTTTCTATGGAGTGGTCTGCTGGAGCTGCAGCACTCCGGCTGCAGACAGGAACCAACTGTACAAACTGGTGAGGAAGGCCAGCTCTGTCCTGGGCTGCCCCCTGGACCCTGTGGAGGTGGTGGGAGACAGGAGGATGTTGAAGAAGCTTTCATCCCTGATGGAGACCGTCTCCCACCCCCTACATGGTACCGTCACATCACTGGGCAGCTCCTTCAGTGACAGGCTCCGCCACCCGCGGTGTTTGAAGGAGAGATACCGCCGGTCCTTCCTCCCTGCTGCAGTCAGACTCTTCAACCAAGCCTGCTCCCAGTAGACCACTGCACACCACCACCGGACAATATCACTCCACTCCAACTGTGCAATAAGTGGTGCTATAACTATAATAATCTATAAGACCGTATTTACTATGTAACATACATCCAACCCCATATTCTGTACATGTCCACACTTATAGGCACCGTGTGCATATTTTTCTATTACATTGTATTTTTATCTGCTTTTTTTTTTTTTTTTTTTTAGTTCCTGTTATGTGTGCTTCTTTCTCTTTACTATCCTGTTGTACCACTGCAAATTTCTCCACATGCAAGATAAATAAAGGGATATCTTATCTTATATCTTATCTTATAAACACAAATTCCATGGCACGTGCCCATTTTTAGAGCAATACTGAGATGCATGGTGATCATAACAGTGATCAGATGATCTCAACCTCAAAGAAAGAATTTGTTTGATTTGAAACTCGTGGCAAACAGGGCCCGTCTTTATGGAATTTGCATGTTCTCCCCGTTTCTTAACTTCAGCTTTCTCCCACAACCAAATTGCATGCACATTAAGAAATAAGTCCATTTTTACTTAGATGACTTTTAAATGGCAAAAAGTGCCTTAAACTTTCACGCTCATAAACAAAATGTAGATTCACCTTGTCCTCATGTCTTATCTTATGTTTCACTGTATTTCAGTCGGCTGAATCTGTGCCGACTCGACATGAGTGATTACGCAAGAAGAAAACATCATAGGTGCGCCATCCATGAAGGAAAAATAAAAGGTGCTAAACATGGACAGAACTCTCGCCCCTGCGGTATTCTTATGTTTGGAGCAAAATCCCCAGAAGAGGAGAACATGGCTCGGAAAGAGAGGCGATGACGATTTTGCAAAGAGAGCTTGAAGTAAGTACTTGTAAGCATTCTTCATTAGCAATCCGGTGTCGCGTGGATAACTACGTCATGCCAAACTGCACTTCTATTGGTTTGTTTAAGCTGACGTGACTGCAGCTGCCGCTATGACTCCCTAAATATCAGACACAGTTCGATAATGTTCGCGGGCTTAAGACCATTACCTCAACCGTCCTAGAACTGTACACAAAGCCTGCATGATTTGTGCCGTGACTGCAGATGTTGTACGATTCTCCCACGATCCAGTCTTTCGTCTCAGATGGCTGAAAATCGTGCTGTTTGTGGGAGTTTTTATGCTGCCCGATTTAGCTGATGTTTCAATATTAAATGAACAAATCACAGAAGAGCATCGAATTTGAAGTAGGGTGATCCGAAATATTTCATGCATTAACCAGATTGTGGGTTTAAACATCTGTCATATGGATCTAAAGTGTTAAGTACCCACAGCTCCGGCTGCGATTCAGGGAAATTCTTATGAGGTCCACGATGAATCAGCTCATCCTTTAGTTGGTTTGTAAATTTAAAACTAGAATATTCTAGAGTAGATTTTGGGCGCCTGCTTCTCGCTGCCGACGCTCTTTGATGACACCCTTAACTGTTAGAACAATGGTGTGTCACCAGTAAGTTTGTCCGGTGGTGCTCCTGTCTGTCGGCTGGAGCGTGGGTCTCCATGGAAACAGACACTGATCTCCATGAGGTGCCTCTCCTATCTCTTTTTTATGGGCTTTTTTTTTTGCAATCCCCCCCCCCCAAAAAACCCCATTTGGTATTGGGTTCCGAAACCAACACAATTGACGGATTGGAAATTTCCGATCCAACCTATGGCGATTTCCGATCCATGAAGCTGTGCCATCTGTGCTTTACTGTTGATGAAATGACTCCACAAGTGTTTCCCTGCTGCTGCTCTGCTCGCTGGCTGCAAAATATGGAATGGATTTCCTGAAGGAAGGCGGGTCTCAATGAGACGTAGAGTAATGAGTCAGGAAATCTATTCCACAGTTTGCAGTCAGCGAGCAGGCTAATGTAGCAGCACTGGGCTATCCAAGTTTTCATGACAACAGGTCCGCTGTTTGGATGCATTTTACACTCAAAACACCGCAAAGCAACATACAATGTTTGCAAAGTCTTTGTACAGCGAGGCAGCCTCTGCTGCCAGGCGTCACCGTTTTAAAACGTAGGCTCGCCAAGGAGAACAGTGCTGACCGCGGCATCAAAACAATGAAAAGCCACTCAGCAGGCATTCAAACCCCCGTAAAGCTGCGTCCTACTCCACGCAAAACTCAGTGAAAATAGTACCAATCATTTGTGCTGTGTTAGGGCTGTAAAAATTGCTGTTTGTGCTGTGTTGCTAAATAATTTCCCCAGGGATTAATAAAGTGATTTTGAGGTTTTAAAAACAGATCTAGTTTATTATGAGATGATGACGTCACGCAGACCCCCACATTGTTCAAAATTAACAGAAATTGTTTGTACTGCTTCCTTTTCTGTCCTTATACGAACCTCAAGTTGCATTTCGAGAGAAAACATGCATACATTCGTACATCTCATACTTGCCTGTAGAGAGGAGTTTATTACAGCCTCATATAAAATCAACAATAATGATAATATTAATATTAAAGCAAACAGAGTGCTGGTATCGTAATAATATCGGTATCAGCAGATATCCAAATTCAGCTATCACAATCGGTGCATTCCTTGCAGAATCATGAACAAAAGTCATGGCAACCTATTCCTGAACGTTCTGCATGTGTTGATGTGCGTTTAGTGTCTGTGCTGGATGGGAAAGGCACCACATGGAGGCAACCAAAAGAGACCAAAGGAGAGGCAGGCATTTACTCTAGTTTAGTGGTGTCCAAGCTCAGTCCTGGAGGGCCGGCGTCCTGCAGGGTTTAGCTCTCTCCCAGTTGTAGCACACTTGATTGCAATGAAGGGCTCATAATTGGGCTTTTTCACAACCTTGGTGATGACATCATCATTACATTCAGGTATACTGAAGCAGAGAGACAATTAAAACATGCAGGACAGGGGCCCTCCAGGACAGAGTTTGAACACACCTGCTCCAGAATATTCTAGTAATAACAACTAAAAAAAATTAAATGGCCTCCTAGGATAGTAATCTTTGAGCCTTGCCACCAAGGCAGCCACAAAATTTAAAGGCCAACTAGGATTGTAATCTTTGCACCTTGACACTGAAGCAGACAAGAATAAAACAGTATAGCAGTAATGACGGGGACAACGCATTGGCTGTCTATCAATCTTCCCTCTCACTTTGCTCAACTTAGAGTGGACTGAAGCTTCTAACGTGGCCTGGCTGCCAATTCCAAAGGAACAGAGAAACAGACACCGTCGATTTATAGACGCTTATCCATCCAACTCTGTCCCGTGGTAGTAAACTGGAGTAGAAAACCCTCACAAGCACAGGGAGAACATGCCAACTCAACACAAAAAGCTCCTCAGCTCATGCATTTCGTTTGCAGTTCACAATTAAACACGATTTGTTTAATCTTTCTTAGTTTTATCGTGCCTTCGGTTGCATATTTTAAAATGACGTTGTCTTTAGTGAATCTGTTAAAGAGCAAAAACGTCCATCAAACCCAGTGGTGTGGGAGGAAACAGTGCAATCAGACATTGATTTGTTACAATTCTGGGTAAAATGAGAAATGTACTTGCATATGAAGCAGTCTTTTAACAGCAAGTCGGCTGAAGCCAAATTCGGGGAAGTGTTCAGCTGACGTGATGTCATGTGTTGAACAGCTGACATGGAACGAGCTGCAAAAACGACGTTACGAAGAAGCGCTTCCAAATAAACAAGAGGCTACTTAACGCAACTTACGTAGCCAAGGCTAATCCGGCTAATTTAAATCGAGCTGGGCTAAAGTTAAAGCTCTGGCTGACGGAAAGGAATGATCAGACAGCAGCTCGACGTCGGGCTGTTACTCGACTCAAAAACTTCACAGAGCAACTCCAAACTGTCTCAATGAAGTCGGGTGGATTTAAATCACAGAATCAATGTTGTTTGCTGAGGTAGCCAACGGCTAACCTCTGCTAACAGGCCCCATGCTAACTGTGTGTAGCCACTTAGCGTTAGCGGCTGCTAGCACGAGTAGATGTCTTACTAACATGATCAAATCCTTCATACATCTCACATTGACGAACCAGAAGGCGTGGAGTAGAGACGTACCTCTCCAGAGACCCCAGTGAAAACAGGTATTCGTGGCTGGACACGAACTGAAGTCGCTGTTTGTGTTGACAAACCCACAGCGATCAGACGGAGACACCAACGTAGCTTCAGCTATCGCCAGCTTCCGGCTTTTCTTCTTCGCCGGTGGAAAACAGGTCAAAAAGCACAACGAGGGGCGCTACACTGACACCAGTGGATCTGGAATATATATTTTTAGTGCTCCATGCTGCTTTATAAATCTTAGGTACATCCGAATAGTCCCTCATATTATGGAAGTATATATATATGTGCCATCAGAGTCTGAATTCGAATTTCTAACTCTGATTTATTTTTACCATCGAAATTAGACTTTGAATTTCAAGCACATAATTGTTTTTGCGTCTCATTTTTTTTTTCAACGTCTAAAGAAAATTCAGTGTATAAAAATTCAACGTTTTTAAAAATTCAACGTTTTTAAAAATTCAGCTGCAGTATATCTGCGCCATCAGGAAGACGCAATCGATCCCTGTCTCGTTCACCCAACATCCAATCAAGGTACGCTCTGTTGGTCACGTGACAACTGCAACAGGAAGAAGCGCGCTCTTAAACTCAGCCGAGACCACCAGCGGGAGTGTATTTACTCTCTAGTTGCCATTTATGTCTTACTTCGTGTCTTTAAAGGTTTGAATGGTCTTCGGTATAAATACTTATCAGATTTACTAGTTTAATATGAAACATCCAAACCCCTGAGGTCCTCAGGAGAGCTTTACAAATAATAAAAAAAATAGTGTTCCCAGTCAGAAGCAAACAAGGTGAAGGAGCATTTAGTTCCTACTAAGTTCCTACTATTTCCTGAGCACCTGAGGACTGCTGACACACTCGCTTCCTTTAAATCAGACCTTAAAACATTGTTTTTTGCTCAGGCTTTCCAGTAAACATTAGATTTCACAAATTGTATTGACTTAATAAACCTTTTTTACTTTACTTTATTTCATAATCATAATCACTTAAGATTAAGATTCTTAATCATGTTGTTTTAATGTATTCCCTTGTGAAGGGCTTTGAATTGCCTTGTGTCTGAATGGTGCTCTTTGCCTTGCCCTGTCGCTACAACCAGCTGCAAAACAGTCCCTTAATTGATTTATAAGAAGACAAACAACATTTTGAATGAACATCAAAGATCAAGACAAGAAGTCTACTCATCAAAGAGAGTATGTGGAATCATTTATGTGTCACTGATAGATGTTTTTCTCATTTTCTTTGACATGTTATAATGACTCTGCTACTGATACGATTGGCGTCACATCAAATGATTTTGACGCCTTGTCCAATTTGCAAGAGTGGTGAAAAACAATTACAAGCTTGTTAGAAAGTAGCTTCATCAAATGTCTGCAGGGTTTTGAATCATGTTAATATGCCTGCACCATCTCAATGTCTTTTTCAGTGGTCTTTCTTCTGACTGAGGAGTGGCTGGATGAACTGGAGGTTCGTGACGGTCACAGCGGCTCCCTGCAGCGGCTGAACAGCATGCTTCTTCTCCTCAGCTTTTCGGGTTGGAGAGATGCGAGGACAGAAAACTCGTGAAAGACATCAGCACAGGAGAAGTCACCTGCAAAGGGGATACTGAGGTCAGGGGCTGAGTCTATAGCGTACCACAGCAAGTGAGGGATTGCACTGGGAAAGCCTCTTCAAAAACACCCAGAATCCACAGTATAGAAGAAAGAGTAGAACATTTGCTTTATGAACCCATTAAAGAGGAAAACCTTCAAAGCAAAGCTTGAGTGAAGTTCCATGAGTAAAGATAACATCCTGAGTAAGTGCCACTAGGGAAAAGTTTGATACATACAAGCAAACTGAAGGTTTTTCACTGGGAGTACTGACGGGTTTGCCGCAAATAACTTCTTGTAAGTAGCGGTGAACGTCCTGTTCTTTACTTCTTTATCTTGGATCAGGGGCTTCTTTCTTTTAGTACTGTCAGACAACCTATCACTAAAAAACACCAAATTATAGCTTAACTACTCTGACTATGGTGCAATGTAGAATCCCTGAGTATATTAATGGGTGTTTCTTTCCATATGGGCCAAAACACAGCCTGAGGTACTCTGCAGGTGTCTGGTAATGATTCCAAGATTTAAAAAAAGAGTGACAAGTCTCACCTTTCATAGTACTATTGCTCTGGAAATACCTTCTGAAGGAAAATAGCGGAGCCTCATCCATTTTAATCCTTTTTATAAATATTTTCATTGGTGACTCTTTGTTGTAATGATTCGGCTTTAATGTGAAGCAGAAAAATGCAGTATAGATAAAGTCATCATTATTTTGCATCATACGAGTCTGCATATGTTGAATTATCTAATTCACACTCATTGATAAGAAATATTGTGTTTTCAACTATTCTTTGTAATACTCACGGGTGCCGTTAGAGATCAAACCTGCAAACCAAACTGACATTCCGCCGTGTTACGCCAGCATATACTAAACACCTTTCACTGAGGATACTTACAATTGTCTCGTTGAGTAAAAAGAAAGTGCTCACAACCTTAAAATGGTTCAACAGATCAAGACACCTTTAACATCAGCCCAAACCACCAGAGCAGACAGAATAAGAGTGCCAGACTAGTTTGCCACCGAGACGGCCCAGGATGACTCACTCTATTCCGAACCTCCTTGGATTTAACCCTCCTGCTGGTTGTGGCAACCCCTGTGGTAACAGAAGCAATGATATGATGTCAGTTGCTGATTATTTCTTCGCATGGACATGTGTTGATTGCTTTTAGTGTGAGTTGGGATTTTAGCTTTTTTCGGACACATGGGGAAGTTTTTTAAACGATGGCGTAACAATGCTTGTGAAATAACGGAAATGTTTCACACACAGGAGACACTGAATTATTCAAGGCAGTGTTGTTGCAGGTTAGAAAATGACATAATTTAATATCGAGAAGACTAAACAACATAGTGATCTTATATCAATGTACTGGCTGTGTGTGTGTGTGTGTGTGTGTGTGTGTGTGTGTGTGTGTGTGTGTGTGTGTGTGTGTGTGTGTGTGTGTGTGTGCGTGTGTTACTCCGCTCTACTTTTCAGTTTATTGCTTTGACTAAGCCAAGTGCTACCCAGAATTATGCCAATCACCAAAAGAAACACGAGATCAGACTGTGCATTCCCCCAACATCTGGGAACTTGTATGATATTTGAATGAGTTGTATAAATTGATTCTCGAGCCTTTTCCTCCTGGAGTATCGCTAGAGTGCCTGAATGATTGTGATCTTTATTTTGCTCGAACTTTTCAATGAAACCAAACACCGGTGGGCACACTGACACTGAGAGAAATCTTTTTGTTTGCACTCTAATGTTGGGAGAATGTTTCACAGCAGAGTATGAGACAGGGAACAGTAATGAGGGCAACAAGCAGGAAGCAGGGTTAGTTCATCAAGAGTTTCTCAGTTTTATTGTATGCATTTTCTTTTTTTTTTCCCTTAGTGCTTCTAAAGACAAGGAAGAGAGTATTCCAAAAATATCTAAATGTCATGAAACAGAAGAATGCGTCCGAGTACTTCAGAACTGCGTTACGGTTCTGCTTGACAGGTCGTTTTGTTTGTTTTGGGAAAATAATAAGAAGACACATAAAACAAGTCAGACAGTCAAGATCTGTGATTGAATGTAGAGAGGCAGGAAGTTGGCATTGAGTTAAATACACAAGTGTACTATTTACAGCATGTTTGCTTTGAACAGCACCTTTCACCACTCCTTTAAGTCAACACACACAATGGACACAACATTTAATACTTCCCAGGGGGGGGGGGCAGCCCCTTCAACAGTTTGGTCACAGTAGCTTCACATCACCTCCTAGATTGGTTCTACTCAAAGTACAATGATCTATTGCAGAATCTCACCTGCCATATCAAAATCTGTCAAGTAAGTTACATCTCTGTAACCTCTTGTGGACGTGTGAGTACACTAACAGTGTTTCTACCACTCTGTCACTTCAGAAAGGATGGTAAGACGATGCTGTATCTATTCTGAACAATTTCAGTAAAAAACAAACAAAAAAGTTACACAACAGTGTCAGACACTTTCCCTTTACAAAAAAAGTCTTTGGCAGAGGAAAATAAAACCACGACGAGAAAAAACAATCATTGAAAATATTGTTGACAGAAATGGCGACATCACCACAGATTTGGTCTGCGGATGGAATAATGGCACAGAGGTGCAAAAAGGAAGAAAGTCCAGACGCCAGCGGGGGGTCATGGTGGCTCATGCTAATTCCACAGGACTGCACTGCACAAAGTGATCAAACGATAGCAACACATTTCATCATGCTCAGAATGCAAAGTTGAACCGCCTGAAAAATAAATACCTGCAGCTTTGACCAGCGAGGGAAGCCAGATACATGAGTCTGTTTAACACACAAGTGTTATAAGAAGAAATGTGCTCCATAATGGCCCCGTAAATACTGCAACAGGGATGAGTATTTACAGGAAACTGGAGGTTTGCCTATATATCCATGACTCAGCTGAGGTTAGACCCAATTGACTCCAACCACTGAATCACTACAATTTCTCAATCTATGTTTTATAACTAGATTTCTCAATGATCAGCTTGTGAAATCCACAAAAAGTGGTATGCTTGAATGTCAGTATTTGTCCTGCTAGCAATCTAAGGCCATTCCAAAGAAAAAATAAAATAAAACAAAAGCTATATGACTCCTATGAACGCTAATACGTTAAACCACTGAAAGACTTCTGAGCTAAGTTCCAAGTAATGCTTTCAGATTAAAATGACAATCATTACCAAACATGCAGATAAAAACTGCATCCATAAATGCATTGCACTGGTCCTCTGGGGAGATACACATAAATATAAAGACCAAAAAAAAGTAGACGATAGATAGGCAATAACTTGACGAGACAAGGACAATGTAAAAAATTAACTGAAAATAAACTAAATGATAATACTGTAAATGGGAAAAGTGCACAGTTTAATTTTTTTCCTTTACACAATGTATCATAGTATTTAACCCTCGTCTCTCAGTAATCATGGACACATGCACTCGTTTCCTTTCCAGGTCATTCACTCATTCATCTCGTCACAAAGTATCTTACAAATCGAGCTCTTCCGGGGCCAATTCACCCACAAGCCCTTCAGTATTTTAGTCACAGTTTTACATTACATTTCCCTTCCTGACCCCTCTCTATACACAGTAAACTACGCTGCCCAACTCCATTGTAGCTTGTTTACCCTTACAATGTTTAGTAATGGATCAAAAACCATTAGTTGTCTTTTTTTTTTTTTTTCACCTCATGCCACAGTACACAGTTTCTAAACTTCTAAATATGTATATTTACATCTCTGATCGAGAAGAGATGGCTACGTTGGACGTCACACAGATGATCTTAGATAGATATAAAGTGTGGAGGGTTAATGTCGCTAGATTTTCCAGAGGTAAGAGCTGTTAGGCGACAATAAGCCCACATACTCGTCGAGGAGCTTACACCACATTGTGATAAGTTAAGAGGACAACCCAGTTAGCAAAACACCAAAAAAAGAAGCAGATGTCAGGTTATTGTGTGTGTGTGTGTTGTGTAGCTAGCGATAGCATGGGTGGTGCCAAGTCATGGCAAGCAGAAACAAAGTGGTGATGCAGGAAAGTGGAGGTGGTGAATGTATAGTCAGTAGAGTTAGACAGGTCCATCAGGGGTCCCCCTACTGCACGATGCAGGCCACAGCCAATCTCTCGCCTCAGACAGCCGGCGCGCAGGAAAGTTGCCGATAAGCCTAGATCTGCAGAAGTGACGCACTGGAGATCGGTGTCTAGGGGCAACTCTGGTGCGGTTACAACATGTTTTCAGTCAGAAGGAATACATATATAAATAGAGCTGGGCTACGCTCCCTGGTGCGGAGGTGACTACTAGCACTCCTCTATGTTGAGGCAGATGAATTCCTGGATGCACTTCCTATACTGCTGCTCAGTGGGGCTGCTGCCGGGGTATTGACCTGGTTGACCCAGTGGAGCCTCTGCTTCTCGCATCTCCTCATTCATCCGTGCCAGACGCAACCTGGAAGAGAGGCAAGAGGAGAGGGAGAGCCAACGGTTTGATGAGACACAAGGAAGAAAAGAATGACCTCAGGTGAGAGATGAAGGGACAGACAGTGGCAGGTAAAGGGTTAAGACGGTGAAGAGGAGGGCGATTGTGATTGTGAATTCATTGGGAACTTACACAGATGTGGAATGTGACCAACTGACAGCCAGGTCATGAAAACCTCTCCCAACACTAAAGCGTCAGATCAACTTACAGGGTGACGATGTCGGCGTTGGCAGCCTGAACAGCGATACTCAGAGGATCGTGACCCTGCTCATCCACCTCGGTCTGCGACGCTCCTCTCTTGAGAAACAAACACACCTGCCTGTTCAAACCGAGAGACAGAAAAGAAAGCGCTTCAAACAGCCGTACACAGCAGAGAAAGAAACAAACTTCCTCTGAGAAATACCTTTAGAAAATAAGAAACTGTTACCATGGTAGCGTAGAAGTATGGAATCATTTGTTTTGCAGCAGCATAGTTAACACTGGTTGTTGTTGGTGTCTTCCATTAAGTGCCTTGGTTCATTCTGACTTTAAAGTGTATAGATATATCGAGTGTGGGCTTTTCTTACCCAGTGTGTCCCAGGTAGGTGGCGTGATGCAGTGGGCCTCTTCCTCTCATGTCCCTCTGGTTGACGTCGGCTCCATTCTGCAGCAGGAACTCGCAGGCTATCAAAGATCCCTGAAAGAGACACAGATGGAGGGTTACTTAAGTCTAACAGCGAACTACGTTCCTAGACTTGGGTTTGTTTTCTGCAACAGCAGCGAACATGATTGGATGGGAAATCTTTCTTAATGATATTGTTCATAAATATGAATATGTCAACAAAGTATCTGAGTTGAGCACCATCCACACCTCTGAATACGGTCATGATTTAGCAGCAATATCAAAACACTAGAAGTATGAATGTGCTGCTTTATATTGGCCTCACTGTAACCGAGACCTAACAGCCTGAACAAACTGTCTCTCACCCCAGCCACAGCCTGAATGAGCGGTGTTCTCCCCTCCTCCTCCTCACTTGCAGCGTGTACGTCGGCACCGTGCGCCAACGCCTCCGCCATGAGTGGCAGATTATGGAGGCGGGACGATCGGTGGAGGAGTGCCCCAGGGTGGAGCTCTCTCGGGTCCTCTGGGTCTGACGGCACTTCCTGTTCAATCTCCACCTCGCCACTGGAGGACTCCTCTGACTCCTCCTCTGTGGGCGCCAGCACAGTGTCAGAGAGTCAACATCAGTAAACATTTTATAGACATAAAACTCCTCTGAAGAAAAAAATATATATTTATAGGTCACATTAGCTGATCTTTTACAACAGATTTTTTCGATGATGAGCTTGAATCACACTGTGCCTCCTCGGCCTCCCAAACTCTAATGCGGCTCATGCTTTCATCAATACCAGGTGATCAGATCCAACAAAGCATTACCAGTGGAAATAACTTTTAATTCCACAACCTTTATATATGATCTTGAACTGTCATGACTGTTCCAGTGAGATTTTTGCACTAAAACTCTAGATTCTGTTCTAACTTGTGTTTCAACTGAATTATGATATACAAGCAAAATATAAAAGACCTTTGACATGCACCTTTGAGGTATTCTTGCTCGGTATGCTCCTTAACCATAATAACGCCAGGTGACGGCCTATCAATCTGCCATCATACTGACCTTCCTCTGTTACACTGTCCACCACCGAGCCACCAAACACCAGGATGTCCGTGCTGCCGTCTGTGCTTCCTCCCAACCCGCTGTCACTGCTGAGACCTGCGGGGCCAAACATCGCCAAGCCACGGACACGTTAATCATTACTGAGTGCAGACAGCACTCCACAAACACGCGCCCCCGGCAGCGGTGAGGGCTCCACGGGTAATCAAAAAACATGTCAATAAAGACAGAGAGTTATTTTGTCACAGGTATCAAAGTCTGTACCTGCACGACCTAACTGTGTAGCGGACTTACTGCGAGGACCAGAGCCAGTGTCAAAGTAGGAAAATAATGAGTCCAGCTCATCTGGACAGAACAGGGAGTCTCGGCGAAACTTTGCTGCGGCTGCTGCAGAAGAACAAGACAGCAGAAAGACATTTAGGCTGCGTGGGATTTAGAGATTATGGCACAATCTCTGTATTCACATCATATGACTGCAGGGAGATTACAAGTCTAAACTCACCTGCTGAGAGGTTAGCAGGCGAGGCACTGCCAGGCTCATAGCGGTGGTATTTCCTGCGGACCTTATTTGGGGCACGCACAGAACTGCTGTGTCGCTGGCACTTCTTCACTGTCCAGGGGCGGGACTTCCTTTCACCCTCTGCCAACGCCTCGCTCCCGCTCATCTTCTTCAGGAAGCGTTTCTCCACATATTTAGACTTGATCCAGGCCTCTTTTTCTTGTCTGAGGGGAGCATGTAACGATGTCTCAAAAAAACAAGTTGCCATATTGTCTGTAAAGTTTTTTTTAACTTAAGATAAAATGATCAAGAGTGACACACTTTTTTAAATCTCATGACCATCAGAGTACTGTTAAACCTAGGCCCGATACTGTTTTAGAATGGCATCCGTGATAGAGGTGTATGGATGTTGTTTCAGGGCACATCTGAATACTGACCTTGAACTGGAGGGCCCGGGTTTCTTTGCACCTCGCTCCGCGCAGCCGCCCTCATAAATGTGGTTGATCACAGTGTTCCCCAATTCACACATCAGCTAAATACAAGAACAGAAAAGAAGGGCGCCACAATGAGCGAGATGGCACACAGAAAGGTAATTAAAATTCTAGGAGCATTTCTCTCATGAGTAAAGAAAAGGCGGTACGGCGATGAAATACCTTCAGTAATTCTGGCTCCCATGAGTCGAGTGTCAGTGAACGCACTTTAGAGCAATGCACGCCTAAACTCCTGAAAGAGAAAAGAAATAAGACATTGGACAAAGTGTAAGAAGACTTTCTGTCTCACCACCTGCTTGAGGCTCATTTTTACTTTTGTCATTCTCCATCTTTGTAATCTTACAGGATATATTTCACATTTTATTTGATGAAACCTAGCGAAGGTCTTAACAACTGTTAGTGCATATTTGTCATGTCAATGGAATAACTGGGACTGCTTTGTTTCAATAACATAATCTAGAAACCTTTCACTCATCTGGGTTACCTGTGGATCCCTGAACACTCAATGCAGAGCAGCACTCCCAGGTTAATGGAGGCCCAGCAGGGGGCCGCCTGGCCGCAGTCACTGCACAGCTCATTGCCCGGCAAGCTCTGTACCCTCTGAAGGAGGCTGTCTCCTCCTCCTCCTCCTCCTCCTCCTCCTCCACCACGAACACCCTTATCAGACCTCTCTCCCCTCTCTCTGGGTTCACTGGCAGAGTCGATGCTGCTGGTGGAGGGCGAGGCTGTTCGGTCCAAACGCTGCAAAGAGAAGACATTAGGTTAGAGATTCTGTAACGTCGAGGAACTGATTCGTAATAAAGAAATGACATTTCAAGTGCTGTGCGAGAGCCACAGGTTGAGTCCATACCTCAATGTAATAGTGGTCAGTGATGTCTTTGTAGGCAGAAGCAATGCTTGCCTGGACTGCCTGGATCCAAGCCTGCCGCAGCTTTTCAGACTCAGCCTGCAGCATACAGCTCCTACAGGGTTTCAAATCCAGTTATTACATAGCATTTATGTCTGATTTTAATGGTTCTGCTTTAGTTCAGTTAAAATAACACAGCTTATCATATTGCAACTAATCGGCAGAGTGACACATGGTGTAAAAATAGATTAAAAACAAACCAAAACAGTGTAAGACACTTAATTCACACTTACTTTGTGGGTGAAACCACCTCAAAACAAAACCTCCTCTCATTATCTTCACATGGTTTGACAGAGCACAACCTCAGATCCTCAACCACCACTGTCAGTGAGTCCTGTCACAGGCAGAGAAAAGTGTCACAACAATGACCTACTTACTGTAAATTACTCTCAACAGACAAAGACTGCTCCTAACTGTCAGAAAGACAAGTCAGAGCACGACTCATTTTCTTCTTCAGGGCACCTTGCAAATGAGGATTGACTGCATCAGTTATTACTTTGCAATAGTTGGATAACAGGAACGCAAATCAGAATTTCGTGCATTAAATGAACCCACAATGCATTTCGGGTAAATATATTAAATCAAACCGTACCTTCAGCTTCTTTTGGTAGACCAGCTGGCTGTTCTGTATAGAAAACCATCGCCTGGAAGGAGCAGAGAATATGGTGTAAAACTGTCACTGTGAATTTGTGAAATAACGTGACACGAGAGTTTGCTCTGCTCATCATCACGAGGGGAAGAAAATAGGTCTTTGGCGTCAACTTCACCTTATTCCTACATTTTGTACACAAACATCAGAAACCCTGAGGGTAATTAAAAGTTATTTTTGATCGCCATCAATCCCTTAAAAAAATCTTTTTACGTCAACTATCTTCTAAACAATAACTGCAAATTTGAGGTGACAATATTAAATTTTGCACACGTATTTGTTACTTCAGAATCATAGACTGAACCTCATGCAGTTCTGTTCCAATTACCTGTTCCAGGTCTTGAAAGCATTGCTGGCTCTCTTGAAAAGGTAGCCCTCCATGACCACACCATTCGGTGCATCCACATTAAATTCCAACTTTGGGTCATCGTAGGAAAAGTCCTGTGAAGACAACAGAAAGTAATCGTTAAGTTCTGTTAGAGATTAAAAAAACAACAACCTCCAGTGTCATGTGATGTCAGAGCTGAACAACCTCAATAAATTCAGTGCAAACTGATTTCGTAAGGCGATATAATCGAGGAGAATTCAGGTGAAAATGAGCTTTATCAACCCAACGTACTCTGGCAGAGAACAAATATGCTACAATTGAAACGTATATGCGTGGACTTCAACAAAGTGCAGGCTTTTCTTTTCCACAATGGCAAAAGATGGTCAGCAGGTCGTCATCTATCATCTAAAACCATCTCTATTTTCTTATCGGTATTGGATTTGAATAGGCAGGCCAATAAAGCGGCAGATACCACTTGCTCAGACGAGTGAAAAACACAGGAACACAGATTGAAATGAATGACGAGGCTGAGGTTACTTTTCTCTATTGTTAAGGAGGTCTTTGGTTTCGGGTAAGGTAATACTTGGCATATGGCAAGTTGAGCATGTGCGCGCGCGCGCACACACACACACACACACACACACACACACACACACACACACACACACACACACACACACACACACACACACACACACACTTTCCAGAAAACTCATGTAACGTGTGATTGTCCTTAACTAATTGCATAAAGCTATTTTATAGACCAACACAAACACCCGAACCAAATGTATTGATCAGCCTGAACTTTTAAGAGAAGAATAAAGAAAGAGCAGAGACTTAAACACACTAAAATAAGTGCAAGCTCGTCTCTTTTTTTCACGTTTATATAAAAACATCAATCCCAATTCAGTAAAACAAGTTGTTTTTCTTCCATTTGAAATCTGGAGGTGTTTCCACTAGGTTCAAGGGCCTTATTTCCAACACAAATATGTGAAAACAAACAAGTAACAGCAGGATAACCTCTACATTTTACAACAGGGGCTGTTTTATTGAAAAACTTGAAAAAAATGCATCAAAAATTCTTCAAATAGCAATGTAATATAGATGGGCTCTGCATTTTATTTACATTTTAATCTTGTCTGTGAAACACAGGAGATGGTAAATCATAGTTACCCCTCATTCAAAAAAACATTTACTATAGTGAACTATGTGAAAATTGAAGAACTCTCATCACAAATTTCAACAATTAGAGAGATGTGGTCTTGTGTTCAAGTGACACCATCTATATGATGTTAACATTGATTTCAGAAGATCAGAGTTCAAATAATATTGATTGATTAGTATTGACATGAAGCATGATTCGTGTGTACAGTGCAATATTTTCAGGAAGTATTCAAAATACTAGATAAGAAGTTCATATGTCACAATAATTTGTAGACCTTGTACAGCTTTGTTGAGCAATAATAAGGTATTTACATGTGTAACGCAATGCAGGTAAACTGTTTTGCTCTTCTTTTTTTTTTACCCCCTACAACAAAGTGACGTGCCTCACCAGCATGATGTCCAGCCTGCTGTATATCTTCATCTTTACCACCGCGGCATCCAACAGCATTTCAAAACTGATAATAGGTTAACAACTTAATGAGAAATAGATAAACGGATGGACCATTAGATACACCTGCATCCCACGCGAGTTCACACGAGAGACTGTGAGCGCGCTCGTGCCGTTCCGTCACTGCCCGGGCCACGTGCGCCAGGCGCGAGCGCTCATTACCATACAGCTGTCCGCGCGACCCGCTGACCCGTGCCGGCTGGGGGAGATCAAACGCTCCTTCCCCGCCCGACACCCCCTACCTCCACTCTCCTGCAGCCTGGGCAGTCTGAGGGGGAGTCGGCTCTCCATCTGTCCGCGCCTCTCAAAACTGTTCCTGCTTAATGGACCTTGTCTTATTGCTCCCCAAACACCCGCACGGACCCCCGCTTCCCACCTTAAATCACCGGGTGCAGCGCAAAAATGCGGCCCGCGCACAAGTGGCCAGAGGCGGAGGCCGCAGCGCGGGCCACCGGCCCCACGTTTGCAAATAAAGTTTAGTAAAACAAATGTCTCCTGTTGCTGGAACTTTTTTTTTTTTAATTTATGTTTAACTACAAGTTCAGGTGGGAGCTATCTTTAGATGACTGTACTAATAAACAACCACTTTACTTTGGACTCAATGTTGCTTAGTTGAAATGTTGCGGGTTCGATTACAATGCAGCCTTCGCCACTTATGGGTGAATGTGATGGATCAGGTAAAGCCTGTTGAGACTCCCGGAAGTAAAATACAACCTGAGTCTATAAGCATTTACTAAACTACTGTGAGAAATTCCTTCATGTTTTTGAAGCATACTTAATGAGCAATATAGATTACTTCACGCAATATAAATACACTATTACAAAGTGTTGGGTAAAGACACTGTAGCTTCCTTGGTTTCTTCCGTGGAGTTTAAAGTATTGTATAACCAAAAATCGTAACAGTGGAGGAGGGGGACCACTGAGACGACAGCTCCCACGGGAGCCACAATGAAGTCCTGCACACAAAAAAGACTGCTGTGACAGAATAGAGAGAGGAGAAAGAAGGAGTGCGTGCTCTGTGGAGCGAGACAGGCTGATATAAAGACGGGGAGGTGGGCAACCAAGGCAAACAAATCAAGAGTGAGGTGCAGTGGTGGACGCAAAAAAACCGGAAGAAAACTGATGAACTGAAAGAAAGGATAAAAAAACAGCTCTCGACTGGTGACAATGAACTTGTTATATTTGCAGGCATGTTTACCTGAATTAATCCTTTAGAGAAGCACTTCTGCCACATTTATACATCAGCCTACAGCATACTGTTAATTGTAGGCCCCACAACTCCTCAATTCTGTACTAAATCACTGAAATCCTACTTTTTGGGTAACAGGAATCTTATTTAGACCATCTCTCATCAATCGTATATTTGTGAGTATATGACTACCTCAGTGTTTTTTTTTTTTTTAAAGAACTATTGATAATTAATTATAGTGTTTATTATTTACAAAAGACTGATTTTTCGTGGCTGAATTACATATAAAGTAAACGGCCTGAAAAAAGCCAGTGGACTAAGTGATAAAGACTGAAATAATTCGGAGCAAAATTTTCTCCTTAATCTATTGATAAAGTGAACCTTATCTTTTGGTTTAATGACTTGTTCTTTTGTAAGCCTGAAAGAAAATTCTAAAAACAGACAGGATATCTTCCTATCTGATTTATGTTGATATCATCAGGTGCAGTGTCAGCGGCGGGTTCTGATTGTGATCTGATCACGTCTCTGACCTTCAGTTTGATTCTCTTCACATTTTCCCTTCTGTGTGTCTTATTTATTTACAGTCGTTGTCCTTCTGCTATTTGTTTTCTTTTTTTCTCATCACATTTAGCCCACTGCTGTGCTTCCCAGTGCCATCTGTTGACACTGGTTTGAGCTGGCAGAGAAAGAGATGCAGGCTGGCACCGCGCAGTCAGACCTCTCCAGTGACCGGTGATATACAGTATTGACCTCTCCTGCTCGGTGATGATCAGGACTGGACCCGCAGCTACACAGACCCAAGCCAGTGATGATATATTCCTATTGCTGTTTCCTAAAAGCCATGAGCCACTATCTGTGAGATCCCTGCTGTAACAAAGACTTTTAATTTGTGAAAACTTGAAAACAAAAATGTATTTGGGTCACTAATTTTAGAATATCGGAGAACAGATTCTTAGGAAACCCTGACAGACATTAATTGGCTCTCCCACACATGCTTCCAGAACAATAAGGGTAAACGTTCATTTATGCCCGCTGATCATTTCAAGGAAACATTGACGCACGCACGCCCAATAACAATCTCTTTACATACTTAAAGAAGTGTGTGTGTGCTGCTGCCGTGCCTCACAGCAAGAACTTTCAGGGTTCAAATACTGCCCGGGGCATTTCTGTGTGGAGATCGCATGATCTCTCGCCGGGCATCCATCAAACAGTTTGCTGTTAACATGTTTTAAATGCAAAGTTATGTTTAGAAACAAAATAACTCACCTGCATCAGAGTCTGGAAGAGCAGGAATCAAGTCAAGAGAAGAGAAAGAGAGAAGGTCATCAGCAAAACATCAGCAGTACATTCATTTAATTAAACTCAAAAAAAAAAAAATTTGTTATTGTGTGCAACAATAACAGATGCGCCCCCCCCACACACACACACAGTGTAAACATGAGAGACAGCCTAAAAATCCATACATGAAATAATTTTAAAACAATCAATAAGTATGTGAATAAATAAGATAAAATGCAATAACACTCAGCAATGTTTTTATTTTTAATTCACCAACTTCTCTAGGTGATCTGTTCTATTGTGTTGCTTATATATTGCATTATTCAATTATTGTTTTTCTTTCTCAAAAAAAGATTAACTTTTCATCTGTAGCACCTTGAAAATGAAGTATTATTTTTCACTTTCATCTTAATAACTGTTTTTGATTGGAATAATCAGAGATGAAGACACGTGGAAGCGAGCCTGGGTTGCTGAAGGATCATTAGTGAGGACACAAAACTGTCTGGCAGGATTTCTTCTCTTGGCAACTAAACTCATCTGGCAGAGAAACTGACACATTTTTGGCAACTCTTTAGGCAACAGACGGATGAGTTTTATACGTCTGTGCACAAGTGGGTGGTAGGATTTAAAAGAAGTGTGCTTCTTCAGCTGAATGACCCAAGGAGTAAATATATGAAACTCTGTTTGTGGGAACTGATTTCAAATTGCTTCAAAATTTAAGCCCCAAAAAATCTATTCCACAACCATGTTTTAGTTCTTTTCTCAATATTCAGAGCCATGCTGATACATAACAAAAGGTGAACGACGTCACGAGCCAGAAATACGAGCAGGCTTCTTTGGAAATTCACCTATCAAGCTTCAATTAGAAATACTTATAATGCTGGCGGAAAATATCTTGCGGAGCAACTTCCACAGAAGTGTTATCTAACCCTGACAAGCATGTTCAGATTGCACAACAAGATCTGTCAGGACGAGACAGTACTCGCATGCAGCTGAAGAGGAGAGGGCATTCGTGGAAAACAGTCAGTGAAAAGTCGGTCATGTTGACGTAAGACATGGGGCCTCTTAATAGATGTAAAACATTCTGATGTGTTTGACTCTCACTCTCTGCTGGATGATGGCGTGTTTGTGCTCCAGCTCCCGCTTCTCCACGGCCGAGTCGATGACCAGCTGATCCAGCTGCAGAGGACAGAAGGCAAAGAGACTGTGTGAAGGAAAATACTGACGTTGGAATGCCCTCTGATTACAATCACAACTAGCATGTGTGGCTAAGCTCACAGAGTTATTTCAGCACGAGTGGAGCATTTGTTAGGAGAGCTGCTGCTGTGTGTAAACACAATAACAGAGGTAATGTGAGAAGATTGCTTTTCTCTTGCCTGTGCCGCCAGTTTTTTCATGTAGGGGTCAATCTCATCCAAGATGTTAAAGCCTTGTTGGAATAAAGTGTACTGGGCTCGCATGAAGGACAGCATCTGCAGAGATGAAACCAGGAGAAAATCCCGTGATATAACTGCGCTTAACCACTCACCACACATAGACATACATGTAAAAACATGTAAAATATTGAGGTTCACGCGACTATAAAGAGATACTCACCGCATCAAGGATTTCAAACTTCTTCTTGGCCTGAAGCACATTTATCTGGCAAATACAGATGGAAAGATTATTTCAGATTTTAGGACATAAACAGGAGTAATTTGATGACTCAGTCACTTTCAGAGTGTCAGTGGAACACAGTATTTGCCAGTCATTGTTGTACTTAAATACACTTTCAGGTATGTGTGCTATATTTATTTCTCCGATTTATTTCTCCGTTTTACTTTTGCTTGATACATTTCAACACAAATATTTGTAGATTTTTCTGCTTCTGAGCTGCTTCCGTGAAAAGATTGAAGCAGCTGACTGAAACAGTTATCCCGACTAAAGCTGCAGAAGTTGAGGAATATAAGCAGGATCAAGGTACATCAATAATGTTTCCAGTTTCAAATGTTTTTGCAAAAATCTAATTTTAAAATGGAATACATAGTGTTAGACGTAAAATGTATCCGTGTTTTTAGCTGTTGATAGAGAATCAAAATGTTTGTATGTTGATTTACAACTATGAAACGGGTTGAACCAACGCTCCCTCCCTTTAACCCAAATAAAACTACTTGTTATTAAACGAGCATTGTGGGTCCATGTAAGCAGCAGCTGAGTGTCAGTGCCACCTACTGGAGAAACCCGGTGCCACAGCTTGCAGCTCGTGCAGGTTTGGTTCCCTCACCTGAAGCACATAATCCAGAGCCAGGTGTCTGAAGGCTTTGCGGCTGAGGATGAGGGCCTGCGTCGCCTCCTCTGCCTCGTGCACCTTGTTCCTGGGCGCCTGTGCGTTTTTCACCTGAGCCAGCTCCATGTCCTCACGCACTCGGTCGAACTGCTTCTTGGTGTCCTTGAACTTACGGACGTCCCTGATGGAGACAGCATGAGGCGGAGGAGAAGGTTGCAATGTCTCGTTCAGGTCACTTCAGCTGAACCACAAAAACATTTAGGTCTGACAGAATTACGGTAAATGTAAAACGTCTGTCATGGAAGGGAAATTCCGTGCAGAGATCTACCACTGACACCTTCTAAAACTAACAGCCTCGTAATTTCATGGCCAAAATCCTTTTTCCCAAGGCCTATTTTAAGAGTGACATTTAGCCTAAATCAATAAGCAATGTTGTTGTTTTTTTTCTGTTTCTTTGAAAATTCAAAAACTGATATTGGTCATTAGTTAATAAGGCTATTAAATGGTGATTTTATCAGTTAAATAGTGTGTTTCCGCAGCCCGCAAGGTGCTTTACATTGTTCATGACGTTCCCCCACTCACATTGTGGGTGCTATGCAGTCCATCCATGAGAAGAAGTTTGAGTTTTAGCATCTTGCTTAGGGACACTTCAATATATGAATGGAGGAAGATGACCTGCTCTATCAACTGAGCCACAGCCAGCCCCCAATGTGAATCAAATGAGATTTTTCTAAAGACGCATGCAATGAATTTGCATCAAATATGTACATTTCCAAACTTTAGAAATGTATGATCCATTTTCTTTTTCTTTACAGTCCGGATTAATTGCCCTATGACACACACTGACATCACATGTCTACACATATTGTCATTTGTCCATGTGACGGGCGCCTCAAAGTGATTGATGTGAGGCAACATATGACTAAGTCCACTTCATCAGATTCCGTTGCTTTGGGAAACTATCCCATATTTATGTTTAGCAGAAGTATAAATCAGTGGAAAATAAATCATTTTTCTCATAATATTTCCAGTTTATTAGACATAAAGAGACACATTTTAAAACTTTTTGGTATAATTCTTGATTTTAGCCGACAGAAGTAATGAAAATATTTTGATATTTCATAAGCTCCGATACATTTTCTTGGAATATGACGGTAACTGCTAAAATGAGCAAGTTTACACAGGTTTTTTTTATTTATTTTTTTCCTGATGCACCGTTATGATTGATAAATTGAGTCAGACAATTCAAACAGAAAGATGATCTGTCTCTGATTATCACGAGACACTCACTCTTTAATGAAGGTGTGCAGCTGCTGTTTGATGGATCTCTGAGCCTGGTCAAACAAAATCTGTGGGCAAACAGAGAAAGAGAGGAAGGAACATCACTTAATATCTCAACCACAGAAAAAAGTAGGCGAGTGATTGTTTGCAGTACATCTGCAGGTCTATAGCTGCGACATGTCGCCACAAGGTGGCACTAGAAGCCCTGTCTTGCCGTGACTGAAGCAGTCGATGCCACAGGCAGAGAAAGGAGTAAAACATGAGGATGCCAAACACACACGTGCAGACATTCAGCCGCTGCCTCAACAGATTTGTGGCCTCATAGGATCCCACATTTCTCTTCCTGTTAACTTTACGATTCCCACTCCTCCTCTTCCCTCTCCTCCCGCTGCCTTGTTCTCTCTCTCGGTCCCTCGTTACGTTTCCTCTTATTGCTTGCAAAACCCATCAGTCTATCTGGAAAAGGTTCCATTACTCTATTCTTTATTTCTGACATTTAGAATGAATACACAGTGTCTGCTGCCAAACAGATCATCCGTCTAGAATAAGGAAGGCACACCTAATTGATTTATTCATCTGCATGGACAACAGCACACACAAGTACACACAAACATCAGACAATTGGGCACACATGCACACACACACACACACAAGAGGATATGAGACAATTGCTATTGGCAGCTTGTGGATTAAAACTTCCTATAGCAATCTCTAGTTTATAAACATACACATCGAGGATTAGGGGATTAGTTTAGGTTTAAGCCTTCAGCCACAGGACGTCCTCGTACAGGCTGATGGCGTCAGCAGGTCTGCCCATTGGCTCCCAGATTTATTGCTTGAGGTGGAAGTTCATAAATTTTAAGTTGGCAATTCAACTCAGTGTGGTAACCTGGAGCACGTTTAAACATGTCTGTACACTTACAGGTACTTTGATCGTGCAATATACTGTTTAATTGAGGAGGCAAAGACTGTAATACAATTAGAGTTAAGGTTAGTCATCCACATTTTCCATTTCTGACTAGAATGGAAAAGTTACAAATTACAAAATAGTACAAAATAGTACTAAATAATACTAAATAGTAGGATACGCATAGCAACTAGAGCCACTGATTGCTTTCTTCTTGAATAAAATCTGCAAATCTACAAGCATATATGATGTGGACATTTCTCCAAAATAGAAGAAATACACTTTTCTCTAAGATAAGTATTCTGGTACCAATGTAAGTGAAGTCCTTGTTCTTCTCGGACTACTTGTGTATCCCAGTGAGTTGAATCTGCTCTGCAACAGCTCTCCAAAAAGTATCATAAAGCTTGACTCACTTAGATTTTTGTGAACCTGCTGACAGACCAAGAAACAAAAACATAATATGCACAAAAAAGAAAGCTTTCAAAGCTGCATCACTAATCTCTCGGCTCACGTCTCTGTGTTGTGTCTAATACTGTCTAATACTCTTTGAAAGCAGGATAATTTAGGGAGTTAGAAGCACTTTGTAAGTTCCTGCTGCATTGGACCCTCTAGTGCAGGGGTGTCAAACTCAGATCCTCGTGGGCCGCAGCCCTGCACGTTTTCAATGTCTCCCTCCCCTGAATGTCCTGATGGTTCATCATCACATTCAGCACAAAGCCAGATAACGAGCTGCTCATTGCAATCAGCTGTGTTGAAGCTGGGAGACATGCAAAACGTGCAGGGCTGCGGCCCTCGAGGCCTGGAGTTCGACACGTGTGCTCTAGTGGGTCGCTTTAAGAATGTGGCCTGTATGTTGGACAGCCTCAGATATAGACTGGTGATATTGGTGCTGGTGTTGCTTTTTTATGTATATTTCCATAAAAAATAATAAGTAATAAGTAACTGACTGTGCTCATACAGTAGAATAAATTGTTAGTCCAAGTATTTTTAGCACATCTGAACAGCGAGAATATTTTCTCTGTTATCAAACTGTGCAAAGGAGCAAAACTTGGATGTATTTTTTATTCTATATCTATAATCAAGTGTGCCTAAAGTTTTTGAAGACCGTGGATAATCAGTGTTGGGAAAACTGGAGGATTGGACCCGTTTCTTTATTAACTCCATCAGATATAGATTGGACACACATGGAAACCAATCCAAAGGTTCAAACCCAAAACTGCTCATTAATGTGCTCAGCCTGACTCAACCAAACCTGAACTGCAAAGAGTCTCTGCACCTGCGAGAAGCTCTTAAAGCTATCTGCCCTACAGCTGCACGATATGGAAGTGCACTAAAAAAGCAGAGAAGCACAGTTCCCAGGAAAAACTAGACAAACAATTTAAGAGAAGTCTTAAGAAACATTTGCTGACAGCCACACCGTTGTGATTCCTCGTCTTTTAAGACTTGGCAGGATTTCTGCATGTTTGACAGTAAACACGTCGGTCGATCATGCGATTTAGTGCAAGATTTTTTTTTCCTTTCCTATTTCAGTGCTTTGATATCTGTCTCACTACTGCTGAAAAGATACAGAAATAAGCAGCAGTCAAACAGACAAACACAGACGAGATTTTATTTGACTTTATCTCTCTCTTCCCTTCCTCCATTT
The DNA here is from genome assembly GCF_963383615.2 of Lipophrys pholis. Classification (NCBI taxonomy): domain Eukaryota; kingdom Metazoa; phylum Chordata; class Actinopteri; order Blenniiformes; family Blenniidae; genus Lipophrys; species Lipophrys pholis. Next base: position 18,559,538 of record NC_137637.1, read on the forward strand.
ATACTGTCTGCCGGAGGAGCTCTTATTGTGATGTATGGATGGATGGATTGATGGATGTATGTTTGGGCTGCAGACGGGTAAAGAAAAGAAGCAGGTGGTGGCACAAGCCGACATAATGAACCTGCGCAAAGCTACATCGCCTGACACCGTTCTCAAAGAGGTGAGCTATCTGCTAATACTGACCATCTAAAAATAATAACATGTCAGGACAAAGAAAGAGAAGAAAAAGGAAAAGAAATCCCCTCTGTGCTTTGCAGTGGTTTGATTAAATCTGAAAAGGTCATGGTTAAGCAGGATGTACGTTAGTGGAACGGAACGGTCGTAGGGGAAGGACATTAATGAAAATGACAGGGAACGGTCGAGAAAAAGTACTTCACGTCCACTTTTTGTATCGTATTCACTTGTGAGTTGCTCCTGCTTTTGTCCAACAGACTTACTGAGAAAACAGCGCTGCTGTCACCATCCCTCAAACACAGACGCTAAGTCAACCAAAACGTTGAATAAGCACCCTTCACACAAGGTCCAAGACTGTAGTGGACAATAGTAAAACGTGGTGATACACATATACAAGGCCTGAATCTCAATTACTGAAACAAAGTACAGAAGTCAGTGAATGAGAAGGGGAAGATACAATGACCTGATGAGATATAAATACATTATAAAGAGGAAGATGTTGCTAAAAATCACTGGCAGTGTGACAATCTGCACTCAACATAGGACCCAACTGGAAACTAGTTGTGCAGCTTCGCTGGTGGCTTTTCTCACCTGCTCACAAATGTTTCATACAATTTTATTTGATCTTGATGCATCTAGAAGGGAATACCTGTTAACGTCTGTGCTCTGAAAACACCACTACATAGATGAAAAGCTAAGCACGATCCCACTGCATTTAGCAGATGGTTTCATGTTAAGGTTAACATCAAGGATTGATTGGGTTTTTCTCTATTAAAGTGCCTTGAGATGACCACATCATTTTTGGCCCTATATAAATAAATTGAATAGAATTGCATGTGGTGGGTTTGTGAGGAATACATTTTTGTGATGACCCTCTCAATAATAACACCCACCCCTGATCCATCCACCCATACATGCATCTTCTATATGGCCTAATCCTGTGCAGGGTCGCTGGGCACTGGAGCCAATCCCAGCTTACTGTGGGCGAGGGCAGAATACACCCTGGACAGGTCACCAGTCAATCACAGGACAAATCATCACTGGCGTCCTGGTTTAGTTTAGCAGATCTGCGGTGCAGAGATTGTCATCAGGCAGTGACACGGACCTGCGAATTGCTCAAACATGCCACAGTAACCTTGTTGTAATCACAGTATGCTTCTTGGAAATGATCAAACACATGTGGCAGTAAAGGTGAATCATTTGTTGAACAAAAGTAATATCTGTATCTGATGAAATGCAAAATTAACTTTGGGCTTTCCAACCCTGAATCAACACATCTCATCGCCAGCGGCCAATTTTTGAATCACACTTAGTCACGAGGAGAGATCACTCTGAAGTCATGTGGGTAAAACGTGGTGTGTGTATGTGTGTGTGTGTGTGTGTGTGTGTAGTTATGAATATTTGCACATTATAGTTGCACAATGCATCTGGTCAAACATGTGGCTTGAATCAGACACACACGTTTGTGCTGGTCAGCATGAACAGATTCGCCATCACAAAGGGATGTCACAGTTTGTGTGTCTGCTGAGAGAGAGAGAGAGAGAGAGAGAGAGAGAATTCACCCGGGGGGGGACGACTAGATGTCTGAAAGATGTTAACATGCCAGGAAGACCTGGGCGTGTCCAAACCTTGCTCTGCCTCAACCTCTTGCCTGTGGCTTAAACTGTGTGTGTGTGTGTGTGTGTGTGTGTGTGTGTGTGTGTGTGTGTGTGTGTGTGTGTGTGTGTGTGTGTGTGTGTGTGTGTGTGTGTGTGTGTGTGTGTGTGTGTGTGTGTGTGTGTGTGTGTGTGTGTGTGTGTGTGTGTGTGTGTGTGTGTAAAAATGTCTTACTGTGTGGTAGTTGACAATCTCCTGGAGGCTTTCTCCACACTTTCCAAGGCATTCCTGCAAGTTGACAACATGTAAAAACAGTCAAACATTTAAATCGTAATCCTACTTCTTATTTCACAGATATCTTTCAGTGCCCTTCACAAAATACATCAAACCTCAATTCATATTTGTCTGAAACAGCTTCAAGACTCGATAGTGGTAGAATTAAGTTTAAGTGCTGCCCACCTCCGTTAAAAAGGTGACACACATGCGGCCCGGAAATTCAGTCCGAATGTTCGCCATAAAGTAGGTTTCAGACCTCTATGCTCGCAGCCATGTAAACTACCGCACCTGCATGTGGCCACTCCCCTCATGCTTATAACAGCTGTATGCCTGTGTCTGGACAGCGCTGTGTATACTGCTTTACTGTTACTATTCATGTGGGGAATCGCTGGAATGTCCTTGAAATGATGGATGATTTGTTGAGAAGCTGATTTCTTTCAGACATTCCTCCGTGGGTCACTCCTGGACTGCAGCTCAGTTTTGAGGTCATTGTTGCATCTACTTACCGATATCATCTCCTCTTTCTTGCATTGGTGGGACAGGTCTTTGATGCCGTTAACGAAGAGCTTGTTGGCACTGACGTAGGCCCGGCCCGCCTCAATCATCCCACTGCACAGCTTCACAAGCTAATGGGGCGCATAAAAGAACATCAGTTTTAATACCCAGCAAGAAGACGGTCTATTTAAAGAGTCGCATGTTGTTATGCAATGTGATGTAAGTTTATTATTAGCCACAGTGATGACGCGAATCAAACAACGCTGAAAAGAACTGAGGCACGGGCACGATATGAGAAGACACTTCAAATTTAGTATAATCCTCCTGTTGGTATTGAGGCCAGTGTCGGCCTCAACAACACTGCTGCATCTGCAAGAAGAAGAGCGTTTTAAGAGAAGGTAGAAAGGGGTTCAAAATAAAAGATGAGATTTAGGAGGCAATTTTTGTGGCACAGTGGTACCCTCTTGATATCACAGCTGCTTACATGGATTATTCACTCCCTGTAAATGGAGATTTTAAACATTTGAAAAAAACATCTTGATTCATGTTCAACACCAGCAAATAGAGATTTGTGTGACAGGATTGTGTTGCGAGGCTGCGCTGGATCTGAAAATGTGTCCTGAAATGTCTTCAGGACGACCCAAAGAAGTGACAATTTCTTCTTTTAATGGCATTGGTCAACACACTGAATTATCAGAAATGTACCTGAAAAGCATATTTTCTCATTAACTATATAGAGCAAAAAAAAAAAAAGATGAAATTTGCATAAAAGGTTCAAAATTTCAATGAGGCTCTCAATTTCCACAGAGGAATGATATTTAAGAGACGTGATGCAGAAGGTGCCTCGGCAACCTTTCATTTGTTCAGCATGAACATTACACTATAACCATGTAGAGGATGAGCACGCCTCTATCATCTTGGTCTTTGCATGGATAAAAGGATAAAAGCTGTACTTTGACCTTTGCCACTTCGGATTTACCCCCACAACACAAAGAGCACACCAGCATTACCACTTACTTCAATCCCTTTGCCCCCCCCCCCCCCCCCCCCCCGAGTAAGAACAGCAGCATCTGCTATTAGTGACAGCTACAACAGATGCCTGTTAGCACCTAATTGCATCGCTGTTGTTTCAGTGTTTTTTCCAGCGGTACAGAATGCTTCAAATATAGCAGCTAAATTACAAAAAAAAAAAACACATACACAAAAAAAACAAAACTAATTTACGTCCATCCACCATCTGTTAAATACGTTTTAATGTCTGGAGGTAAATGTTAAGCAAGTTATGTTCATATACACAAATTTGTCTTGACCTGAAAGCTTATTGGTGTCAAAAATAGGTTGATAAAGGACTTTGGACGTTGATTATCTGTTGGGAAATGTAGAAATGCTTCTGCGTCTACCCTATTCTCTCTTTACATGTAAGTGTTCACGGGTTGTGTGTGTCTGTGGGTCATGTGCTTGGTGGGTACACTTCATGTGATGCGAATCTCGGTGAAAGTTCAGGCTTGACTTTTGGCCTTTCGCGACCTGTGACATGTAAATGTTGGACACTGTGAATCACTACTGATCAACAGTGAATGCCCTGGTGGTGAAAACAGTGTCCTATACCCATTAACTTAGATTTCAGTGTCTGTCCAAAGTACAAATAAAGTGTGGTCTGGCCTGTGACATGGTATCAGCTGGTTTAGGAAGCCCAAGGCTGTTTTCTGCTGAATGAGTGAGGGATATGAATAACATCCATTTCAGCCGGTAACAAAGTAGTGCACAGCTCAACTAACTAAGGATGGCCAGTGTAAATCAACAGTTGTGCCCGTAGCATCTATTAAATCCTATTTGATATGGAAGGTAAGTGTGAGACTTGTTGGTTGTGATTTTAGACACAACCACGTTGGGAGGGAAAGCGGTATTGCAAATGCACAAGCGTAAACATATTTCCCCAAAAATGTAGCCCGTTCACACTCATGGTAAGCAAGCTTTTAAACACCACATGAAGTGGTGACTACGCTACTTCCCCACTTTATAGGGAAATATGATAAGCTACAGTGGGTACACTATCATTACCACTGTCATAACGCAGCTGTGCGCACCACAGAGTGAGAACATGTGAGTCCGTTGGCGAGGGGTGTGCGGAAGAGAGAGTGCAGCAAACCTTTAATTACCTCGTTTGGTGCAGGAGTTCCCGAGCTTGTCGGTATGAGAATGTGGTTTGCAGGGAGTACTTTTCTCTATCTAACCACACAATCTGCGACAGCGTGGACATTGCGACAATGAGCTGCTGACTCCAAATGTATGAGCTGTATATGCTGAATGTAAAGTTTGCACAATCTGTAGCCCTCTGTCTGCGTGATGTTAAGTAAATGTTTATATGCATGTGTACGTGATCGACCTTATTCTCAAGTTAAAAGGAAAAGTAAGGGGCCCACGAGGCTGCTGGATCCTCTGACAGCACAGTGTGTTCAGCCGCTGTTACAGATTGGAATCTAAACTCATCGTGTAATAGCTGCACTGACCCCAAGGGTCCGAACATGAACAATAGGAACACAACACATGTTTGGAATTGGTAATAAATGAGGTGGAAGAACAACAGGGGTCCACTTGATGCCAGAAAGCCACATCTGGCAACAGATGACAGACCTTATTGCGTTAATTGGTCGAAGCATTGAAAGTGTCATGCAGTGTCTCTGCAGGGGACTTTAAACCACTTTTCATTTTAAGTGCTGAGGGGCTCAAAGGACAATGAAGGTCCTGACCTGTTAAAGGCATATAGAATATATATATTTGCACAGGCCTTTGCAGGATCAAGAGAAGTCTTAAACATTTTTATTTTAATGTTTTTTTTAATTGTTGCATGTTTACAAGCTGATTCATACCAGATAAAGATTGCACTGTGGGACATATTTCTTGAAGCCTGATGAAAAAGATAAGGTCACCTTCAAGGAAATGCATTTAATTCAAACCCAGTTTCACAATCTAACCAGCTGCTGCTCCACATGGAGCACATGACCAAAAGGATGAGAATAGATCCAAATGAATTCTGTGTCTACATAGAAGTGTGTTTATTCCCATGAATTGACCAGTTGTTTGTGTATGATTTAGAAATCCACCATTGTAACACTATATGATCCACAGGGAAAACAAAGTGTATGGTGTAGTATATTAGTAAGAATAACAGTCTATATTTGATCTGTTTTGTTATGCAGTTTCACAAAACAACTGACAGTAAAATCAGCAGATTCACTCAAGTACAGAGAAGGGAGAGGTCATCCCGCCACCACAATAACACTATCTCCTCTAAAATCTGTCTCCTGAAAGTTTATTAGTTTATCTGAAAAGTGCATTATCTCATCTTGAGACAGGGCGATCCCTGCCTGCTGGTCCTCCTTACCGATTCTTCTTCTAATAAGGTGAAACAATGATTTGTGCAACCAATTTAAAGTCTTTTATCTTTCCCTGCTCCACAAGCACCACAGACCACTGACAGACAGTGCGATCAAAATCCATCAAAATAAAAGTAAATACTATGCTCAGTCTCTTTTTAAATCATTGTGGCCATTTCTCATCAGGAATCTTGAAGAAAAACATGTTAGTACAACTAAACCTTTAGAAAAATGGTGCCTTGAGGGAATTAAACTGACTTGTTTCATACCTCACACACAATAACAATGAATTGAAAGTTGCTGTTGTGCTTAGAGGACCAAAAGCAATCACATGTTCAGATGACTCACTGGACGAGGCTTTTCCAATACAGAGTATGAAGCTGCATCCAAGAAATCAATCAAGGTTTGTCCACTGTAATAACAACCGTGTGTGTGTGTGTGTGTGTGTGTGTGTGTGTGTGTGTGTGTGTGTGTGTGTGTGTGTGTGTGTGTGTGTGTGTGTGTGAGAGAGAGATCTTGGAGAGTATTTCCTGACTTAAATAGCTCTGACATTTAAGTGAGAGGACCACAATAATACAATAACAGAAAAAATAAATGTAAATGGCCTTTTGAGGATGAATGGAGATGTAGCACCAGAATATTGTTTATTGGTAACATTTAGCATTCAAACAATGCAAATGAAATCCAGAACGTATCGTAAAAAGCACCACTATAGACTATACAAATCACTAATGCGTCACATGATGGTAGACAGGCAGGTTGAAGGGCGGGTGGCTGAGAAGTGATACTCTTGTGTGCAACTAGTTAATAGAAACACCACAATGGTTCGTACCTTATCAAGCTTCGCTTCGATTTCTACCACATCTGTCTCCACATCATCAATGCCAGCCCTGTGGAAGGAAAAGAAAGAGTTAATCACACTGAGTAACACCAACTGTACACAATGATGCGAGCAAAATCACAGCGACGCATAAGCATTAAGTGGTAAATATAATATAACAACATCTGAGCATCAAAAAGAAAACAGCCAATAGCCAAGAGAGTTAGTATATGTACAATTACCTTTATTTATGTGTATTCATTCATGAGCTGCAGGATCGTAACATTTACAGTGTCTGTTTATTACCACAAATTAAATTAAGCTGCAATAGGTTAGCACACATCACAGTCTCACAAACTCCAGCATTAATCCCAATGATTAGATTGACAAAGGCATCACTCCAGAAGATTAGTGGCCACGCGGCCGAGCTGCAAAAATCAATGAATGACATCATGCAGAGCCAGCTAAGTAGCTACAAGGTGAGCTGCTTCAGGACAAAGCAGCAGCAACAGGGACCGGTTCAAATTTGGTATCTGCAAGTCGTCCTTTCATAAACAACAATATCAAAACCGCTTTTGACGTAGCAGCATTTCATTTCTCAGATAAATGCACATTAATTGTTTAGATAATATGAGGCTTTGGCTCTCAGCAGTGTGTGTGTGTCAGGTGGTTCGAGCAAGTGAGGAGGCTTTACAATCCTCCCCCCGGGGTTCATTAGTGTGCACGCAAATACACGCAAGACCACACTGACGGGGTCAGTTGTTATGGCAACTCCTTGATTGGGGGCCGCAAAGGCGGTTACTTGAGTTATTTTTTTTTTCTTTTTTCTTTTCTGACACTAGCAAATAAGCATTAATCCATAGAGGGATAAGCAAACCTATTTCGTTGTGTCAGCTGAAGATAACAGAAACTACAGCGTCACACCCTCTGGATGTGCAGGAACACAACATAAATCGTCATATCGTCTTAAACCCACCCGGGCATTCAGTTTGACAGCTGATCATACACATCCTAAAAGAAACACTGCATACAACACCTGCCAAGCCGGTTTATTTTATAAAAGCTGCCTGTGCCCGAACTAGAGGGGACATACACAGCAAGGGGGCTTAAGGAACAACATTCCCAGAATTCCTTTCTGCTCCTGAGATTGTCAGTAAAGGCCGGAGATGCTAATTCTGGACTTGCATCTGTTTTGCGCTTGTGTCCTTTTGTCTCATCCAGAAGACACCGTTTGTACAGACTCAAGTTTTCTCTATCACAACATGACACTGACACAGCAAACAGATGTTCGTGTGTGTGTGTGTGTGTGTGTGTGTGTGTGTGTGTGTGTGTGTGTGTGTGTGTGTGTGTGTGTGTGTGTGTGTGTGTGTGTGTGTGTGTGTGTGTGTGTGTGTGTGTGTGTGTGTGTGTGTGGTCCTCAAAGACAGACACTTATGTTGTTTCAGTGAGTAAGATGGAAAGCAGAGGTGTTGGGGCGCACTGACCTCACCAAACTGTCCGAGTAATTTGTTGCATGCGAGCACAGTTGCTGTAAAGATTTCTGGCACGCGTTAGTTTCAGACACAATGCACTCCAACACTGTGCTCAATTCAGCAGCATCATGTTCTCCATCAAGTTACTTTGAACCAAACACATTCAATGTCAAACAGCTGTTCAATCTGCAGGATAAGCTCATTACAAGCGTGTCGCGTCTCGGGCGGCACACACTGCCAATAAACACTGACTGACACCCGATGACAAGACTGCAAGGACAGCATTGAACGCAGCAGCATTTCATACCTTATTGATCACAGCTTTTAGGCCAAGCACAAGACGTGCTGAAGGTTTGATGCATTTAGCATGTTGTCCTGCATCTTGCACGTTGTCATGCACGTGTAAGCTTTGATAATCAATTTATTTGGAACAGTGTTTGATCGCTGTAAGCTCTGGCAAGGGAAATACCAAACACAACCACTGAGATAAATATTTGTCCTTATTTACCCCCTTTCCCTAAACGCACTATATATTGGCCATTAATGCATTTCCTTCAACTGAGCTCACCGCAGAGTTATGGGATTAAAATGAAACGGAGTAGGACTAACTCCCAAGTAGGATTATTGGTTGTGCTGCAAAACACAACGCCTGTATCAGGATGCAATGACACAGGATAAACCGTGTGTTTTAAGCATTTCCTTACAGTGACACAATTCATTTGTGTTTGCTTTTTGCTGCTTGTGATTCTGAGTTGAAGCAACACCACAAAGCAACTCCACTGATGATGGAGTCCACTCACAAGGAGGAGGAGGTGTAGGAGGTGGGGGGATGGGCTCATACGTACTGCCAGCGGTGGCATACTGTACACGGCCCGCCATCAGCAGAGACGGGGGGGAAGGGAAACTCACGTGCACAAGCTCCACGTGCACTCCTGTCAGTCTCAACAACTATCCACACTACTAGTCTACGGAGTCTATTCTGGTCTTCCATGCCTTTGCTATGTTGTAGCATGAAGCTTGTGTGGCGATCATCTTGCATCTCTTCACAAGACACACACACACACACACACACACACACACACACACACACACACACACACACACACACACACACACACACACACACACACACACACACACACACACACACACACACACACACACACACGTCTTTAAGACTCTGCATGTCACACAGCATCACATCCATATCAGCATCTCTTCATGGACCAGAGGGACAGAGGCAAAGGAAAGAAGTTATCCGATACCAGACAAGGTCTGACTCAAAGCCTCTTAACATAAGGTTTTCTTTAAAAAGAAAATAATTTTCATCAAACTAACACTGCATGGACTTGGTCTTTGTTTGTCCTTATACGGCATCTCTAATACCTGGAACACACACGACTGAATGACAGATTACATAGACAGACACAGACACACACGTGTACACACACACACACACACACACACACATTTTACCAGTAAACTCTTCACCCTGCGAGGAAAGCCAAAGTGGGATGTTAAACCTGTAACCTGCCAAATTTCATTCTGTTCACGCAAGCAGGTGCTTAAATCTCTGTTCAACAACAATGATGAATAAGTCATGTGGGCCCTCTTACTGCTGTGAGAACACATGCTTTCTGCAGGCTGTAAAAAATAACATCTTGATGTCTCAAAAAAAAAGAAAAAACTTTAGGGGGAGCTGCAAGTTATTTGAAAGGATCAGTCTGCATGGCGCACTGTGTCACACATACGTGCTTAATCATGCTCATGCTCTTGAGTGCTCATCACACACTAATTAGCACACCACTGGGATTAGAGGTGTCGGACGTGGAAGTGCTGGACGGATGCATGTTAATTTGTCACCTGTCAGAGGCTTTGACACTGAGAGCACTGTGAGTGCCATTAGGCAACACAACAAATGGAATGCATTTTGACTTCAGCGTAATAAAGACCATATCTAACAGTTACTCAGTCTAGTGGATCGAGAAAGCCTATTATCTTCAATAATATGGGAACTCATTTCCCAGAAAATTCTAATTATCCATATTATAGACATTTGTAGGTGGAAAGCTTTGATGTGCATTAGAACTGGATCATCTTGAAGTGCAGCATGGCATGTCGCACCATAAATCAAACAAGAGCAATCAGAGATTTCAGATGTCTGCCTAAGGTTGACCTGGACCCGAAACAAAATGTTTCCAGATCACCTCCAAAATTTAATGGACTCTTCCATGGCCTAAAGGAAGAGTTGTATTGTAGAATTGTGGATACAATTTTGACAAAATCTGTGCAGTAGTTTTGATGTAACCTTGCCAAACAGACATACAGACAAACAAATATACGCCAATGATTTCATTACGTCCTTGGCAGACGTGATAAAAGCATTAAACAATATGGCTGCTTATTACTTTGATACTTTTGTTTTGGCTTGGGTGGCAGCCCCAGTGGTCTTGGCTGGTGCTTGTTTGAAGCTTGTTGAGGGTGTTGCGGGTTCTAGGCTGGATTAAACATGAATCAAATCCAAGACCAGCTTGTCACTGCCTTCGAGTCTCATAAAACACACCCCATCTCCTGGATCTCCCATCTCCTCACCTGATGTGATCTTATTTTGTGTCCTGGATTTCTATTTGCACAGTTTACTTAGAAATTTCCTAAAAAAAAGGTATTATCATGACAATTTGCTTGCTTTGACACTTTAAAAAGAAATTTAGTTTCTCCCTTTTTTTTCTCCTAATAAAATGTGATTTTGACTTCATCTTTTTGAGCACTTCCTGTTTGACAGGTTGTAACTACACACACAATCAGACTATATTCTCATTCATAATGCATTTATGCTATTATTATCCCCCACCCACATGTTTAGATGCACACAAATGCACACCAACATGAAAAATATTTCCTCCTAGAATTACAAGCAGTGGGCTCCATGGCAACCAATCATTGACCCCAATCACCATGGCAACAGGCATCAGCATTACTCACGCTTTTTTTTACTGACCAATTTCCTCTTTGTCTGATGTGTCTGCTCTTGTGCATCTCCCTGTCACTCTGCTCAGCTCCTTCCTGTTCTGAAATGCAGATAAAGTCGCTCGTTCTCCTGCATCTGCTGATACAGCACTTGTCTGTAAAGTCAGGGTGTCTTGACAGTGAGTTAGTGGCTGGAGGGCAACTGGTGATGCATCTGCAGTGCCCACTGCCACAGAGGAAGTGCCCTTGAGTTGCATACTGATCCCTCAAAATCCACAAAGGCTGTGTGGTCCGTCCCGCTCACTACAAGCATTCATCAGAGCCAGGCCATTCTTCTCTGATAACTAGACATTTGTCCGATTAAAAATCACATCACTTCTATCAAGTCGACTGCTCCTGAATTAAACTATTTTTATTAAATTCTTTTGTAATTATTGAACTGCAAGAAATGTATCCAAAAAGAAGATGCATCATTAAATTGAGCTCACACAGATCATCATCTTTGTTGATGGGCCGACGCAGGTGGGGTTTTTTTTTTCTGGGTGGGGACAGAAACTACAGCCCATCCCTGATTTCTTTGTTCTTCCATCCTAACCCACATTCAGCTCTTTACCATGTTAAAACCAATGTAATCACATTAAACAAACATCTCTGCCCTGGTCTCCAACTGTGCGTTATCAAAGTATTGTTTGTCGTCGTAGAAGTCTTTGTGCTATAATCTGAAATAGACTCCTGCTCAGATTTTTTTTCTCATTACACCACTCTCCCCCACAAAAATCATACCCCCACCCATATCTCTTTGTTTCATTTGTGCATGCCTTCGTCAGTCTGTTGACAATCTGTCTGTCTGCCACCAGCCCCAGTCTGTCTGCAACACCACATTTGTTGGCTGATGGCACAGAGCGGTGTGGTTTTCCTTTGTTTGCTGTGTTTGAAAGAAAGACTGTGAATGAAAGGATGAATCAGAAATGCACCAAGCATTTATTTATGTGTAAATTACTTGTGCAAACTCAGCTTTTCTCTACTCAAATCTGAGTTTTCATGGCAGATCTGCACAGTCACACACATTCAGGGTGCCACTAAAAGCACACGCACGTGCTGGGACTCCATTAAAAGAACCTCCAGTAAATGATCCCCATACAAACACACACTATCTCACACACACACACACACACACACACACACACACACACACACACACACACACACACACACACACACACACACACACACACACACAGAGTTGCCTAAACAGACTGCCTTTTCACACCAATAACAAGTCAACCCAAACACTAGCATCTTATATGTGGTGAACAAAGATGCCTTCACGGCTTTCCCTTAAACGCTCCTCCCAACACACAACAAACATCACTCTCATTCCCTAAGAAAACATTTGACTGAGCTGATGGCTGACGGGACAAAGAGACCAAACATGATGCTGACAAAAAGGACAACCCTCATCCCTGGGACTCGCTTGCTAAAAGATAAAATAATCCGCTCACTCGCTGCTCATCAGCAAAACTCCAAACCAGAACTGCAGCAGCTATTCAAACACATTACATTAACAATTGGATAACCACTTCCTCTTGCCAAGAGTTAGAGGAAATAACAGCTTTTCTTGGTTTGTGCAGTTTGTATAGTTAATCCGCAAACTATTTGAATTAATATGGAATAAAGACTCGAGACAGGAAGAAACAATAATGGTTCTGCCCAGAGCAAAGAAAACTTATAGCTGACAAGTTAAGTTCTAAGTGGCAAACTGTGGTGTTCATTCAGAGGCATTCCGGTTTGACTGACTGTCAACATGAAGTTTAAACTGTGAAGCAACACTGGAAGATGTTTCAAAAATGATTCACTCTCTCATCCTCCTTTGGATCCAAGCACAATTGCAATAAATGAACAAAAAGTCAGCACACAGCCGTCGGATTCCTCTTTAAATATGGTGGATTAAAAAAATATTGCAGATAGCCCTCCAATCAGTGCAGTGCTGCAGACCCTGTCCAAAATGTTTCTCTACCTTTAGGTCAAAAGGCAACTTTTGTAAGTTCTGTGTGTGTCTGTGTGTGTTTAAGGTTTTTATGAGTATTCCCATTTCCCCACACAGTCTAAACACATGGCTGTGTTTCTAGATTGCATTAAGGTGTGAATATGAGTATATGTGTGTCTCTCTCATGTTCGTTTTGTGATGTTCTGGTGACCAGAAAAATCTGCCAATCAAATGTGTTTTTTGGCCATATTGTAGTGAAGTTGCATTCATTCTCTTCAGGATGGTGGTGGGAAGCTTGTGTTGGCTTTCCAAACTCAGACAGGATCTTAAAAGCAGCAGACGTTGAAGACCAGTGACGGTAAAACCACTTCACTCCTCGCACGCATATTTGTCTGTGGGGTAGCGACATATCTCAACAAGACTGTAAACTCACTTGTAGTGAGAAGATCCAGGCTCTGTGCTTCCCACCAGCTGTCAGACCACCTGCCTGTGAGTCTCACTAACAAAGAATATACATCCAAATACCATGTATTGTTGTTAAGATTACTCATAAGCAGTCGTTCTGTTTGACACTAGTTATAAACACAGAGGAGCCCTCTAAAATACTTCTGCTGAAGCTGTCTGGGATGTGGAAACGTCATTATATCATTCCAGAGTACATTCCAGCGGCAGGCCAACAGGAAGTGTGCTGGAAAACTTCTCGTGCTCGAGCAAAGCTGAGAGGAATAATTCTCCTCTAATGTATTGTAACCGCAAATCGACCCAGGTGGAACAGTTTTTTGTTTTTTTTTCCTGGAATATACAACATTTTCTCTCCAACCGTTCCAAGTGCAGGATGGTAGGAGGAAAAACAGCAAAAAAAAAAACCTTGGCCAAGTGTTTTCCACAGGAAGCTGCTGCGCTGACATGGAGAACTGCTACCTGGGCTATATCATCTTTGAGTGAAAGTAAAATCAAATCAGTAGGTTACCAAAAATCAGTATGTAAGAAAAAAGAGACAAATATTGAATTACAGAGTCAATTAATCCATTCAAACAGACGTGCTGTGATCTCCTCAAAATGTCTCTTTCATTGAAATGAAGGAAAACTACCATTTGATTTGAGAAAAGACTGCTCTACCAAGCAATCAAGACAGTAGGAAATTCCTTTATCCAGCTGAGATGTTAATGTATTGTACAGCTACATCGGTAAAAATTGTAAAAAGGCTGCAAATTGAGTGGAACGCTGTTTTAATTCAAGTTATGACAAAATTGTGCAGTAAAAATATGATTTGCATTTATGTTTGATATATGTGTCAGACTTAACATTACAATCTAACTTAAGTTGTAACTAATCCCTCCTGGTGCAAAAAATACAGTTAAATGACTGAAAATCATGTACTCAACCAGAAACTTTGAATTTGAAGGCATGGCAAAAATATAAATACTGTATTTGGTAAATAAGCTGAATGCTCTGAAATCCTGTCTGCTTCAATCCAGTGTAGTCATCTCGATTTCTGCAGCTTGTAGCATGCATGTTTTTAGCGATTCACCCTCAGAGGATGACTCTGGGATGGGCGGGGGTCGGCTCAAGCACCCTGCGGCCCTGATGTATAGAAGATGGATGGAGTATGACTTTGAGAATAATGGCATTATGCTCGCAAAAAGTGCGCTCCCTTTTACTGCTGCATCGCTGATCTCTCTGCTCGAGTCAATTCTTTTAGAACAGCAGTTTCCTTTATTGAGAAATTGAAGGGACCAATATTTACATTGTGTGATGTTATCTTATGGGCCTGAACACACACATTTTTAGATTTATAATAGTGGATAAAGATCTGTCAAAATACAAAAATGGATACTGACGCCAAAAAAACATGACAGTTCAGTACCCAATAGTATTATTGTTTTTCTTTACATTTCTCTGAAACACAGGAGTCTCTGAGGCCTCTACCCGTCATGAACACACAGTTGCTAGTAGCACACACACTCCAACAATCCCAACAAGTTTTAAATGTGTGAATAGGCAGCAAGAGCTGGGCCCACTTACCCTTTTGCCCTTCATCTATGTGAACGGGTTTTGTGCCCTTGGTGGAGTTGGGTGTTTGGTTTAATGGAGCACCTCTGAGGATCTGAACACAAGTTCGATCATGCGCCAGTCATCCACAGAGGAATGTAGAGTTCTTAAATTACAACCTCCACATTGATTTGACAGCCCATATTCTCAAGGCTTTAATAGATAGAAAGTCTTTCCATGACTGACCAACCAATGAAATGTCAAGATTGCATAAGTGAGGACAAAACTGTGTCTCACAGAAGTTTATTACTCAGGTCAAGTAACTGTAAATGCACAGCTCCACAAAACATGAAGACACACAGTTAAGCTGACCTAAAACAGCAGGAAGCCAAAGAAGTAGAAAAGAAGGACTATGTGCTCATCCAAATCTGTAACCTCTTTAACCTTCACTGGCCAACCAGTGGGATGGAGGCAGCGGCCGACACGCACACAGATGCAGCTTGCATGAGAAAGGCAGGGGAGGAGGACGCGGCCCCCTGTGGTGTGTAAGCACTTTGTTCCCAGGAATCATTTGCTTCAATCCTCTTTGCATCCTCCCCACAAACAGCCAGTCCATAGTTACACAGGACAGAGGGAGCAGCAGAGCAGAGAAGGCCATTAGACAGGTAGTCCATCTTCGCGTGAATGACTCTACATTTAGGGTCCCGTGCTGAAGATACAGCTAAATGTTTACATCACTCATCTGTCTATTAGTCTGCCAGGCATGATGAAGTGCATTGAATGCAAGCAGGAAAAGCACTATTCAGTGGATATAGTAGCTGACTGTTAGCAATTGTAGAAGGAAAAACAATCAGTACTGTCAGGCTGCACGTCCAATAAAGAATACTGATATACAGTTATAGGAACTTCAAGCCACTGAATGATGGGACTTTGCACATCTATCCCAACAACACCTCATGTTCGCTGTTATCTCTTTGTAGCCAGCGACTGAAAATAACTTCAGAAAGCACAGCATGATGCTGTAAAAACGTGCTCAGTATAATATTCATACAGTCATGACTCCACAGCTTCAACAGAGTGTGATGCCAGTGACTAACCAAGCTATGCATCACCACCACCCCCACACGCCCGGAGCAGAGGGATAGAAAGAGAAACTGAAATCAGAAATCAAAGTGCATTTTGTCCTCTAGGTTATTTCAGCCCTTTACTTTCCTCTAAGATCTCATTTTTCAGGAAGGAGTGCATTTGTATTGCGAGAAAGAGAAACTGACAAAAACAGCAGTCAGCTCACAACCTGACTGAATCATGCAGAAATATACAGAAAGATTGGAGTCATCACTCAAGCATGACTGGAAGAGAGACAAAGATATTACCAAACTGATCAGAACATGTTCACACATAGGGCTGCATTCATTTGGAATTGCTAAGCATGAGGAGCCACTTCACACTTCTTTCTTCAAGAATGTCTGACACAGAAAACGCTCACCTTTTCTTTCAGCCCCGAATCGAACAGACACATCCTTATCTGCCCAGATGGATAAAACAGCACCAACACACTTCAAACTACATTTAACACACTTGGTCTTTTACACATGCACACACCCAAACACACACTTGGCTGACTACCAAGGTCAGAAATCTGATCCCATTCATTGACTACAGGGCATCCAATGGGGTTTAACTGCCAGGATGTAGCTCAATATCTTGATTTACTCCATGTCATTAACATTAAAATTGTGACTTTCTAAAAGATTACCTTTATGCAAATACCATTTTCCTCAGAAATGTTGGGAACATCGCTATGCTCAGTAGGAAAGCAAAGCATTGTGACCGTGCGTGTTAATATTTGATCAGCTCTCTGCTGCCACACTGGCCTAAAGGAGCAGGTTTACGCTCTGCATTATGGTATTTGTTTATGGAGTCGCATGTATGTGCATTTTTGATGAGAACATGTATATGATAGAGAAAGACGCTGCCTTGAACCAGCTGTGCGCCAGTGGAAAGAAGTGCATGTCCCTCCTGTTACTGTTGGCAGCTCTGAATGAACAGTACAATAAGCCTCCTGCTGACTCCACAATCAGACCTGCCAAAGAGGAAACATCCACAGATTCTCACATCTAACCCTATAAGAAGATCCATCCGAGAGTGCCAAACATAGAGAACGCTGTCAGTTACCATTTGTCTATGGACAACCCACTCACATAAATCCATCATATCCTAGCCAAAAGACACCCTGAGGTCTGGTTTTGCTTTCCTGGAAATATTTCCCAGTGAAAACTGATATGTGTGCGAGTGTCTGAGGTATTTCCTTATTTTGTGTTGTTAGAGCTTCTGGAAAACAAATTACTGATGAAGATTTTTTTTTTTTCAAAGTAAAAGTCATCTCAGTTAAACTTTATGAGGCACAAACTAATTTTTTAAACTCTCTAGGCCCACAGATAATCTCCAGTCTGCTGTAGATGCACTAAGAGGTGAGGTCTGAAGATTCCTGTTGAGAGTGACTTCTTATTAAAATCATAGCTATCTGACCATGATTGCCAAGCTGTGCTGTTTATATGTTGAGGTTCGATGAGGTCTTGGGTCACTTCAGGCTGTCAGCAAACAGAAAACTTAAGATTTTTGGAGAGTTATGTGAGAACTAAATGCAGGAAAGGAAAGGGAATCTGCTGAGGAGGATGGGGAGACAATGTGTGCTCACAGACCAGGAAAAAAGTAGTTTTGGACAAACATTTATCCATATAATGAAGCCACACAACAACACCACTATTTCAATCATTGTAATTCAGATTGTCGACTATCATTCAGACTTGACTGGGGTAATTCATCCACTCTGGAGTTCAGCAGTTATCTCTGAATGTTGGTTGAAGGAGGTAGAGAAACCACATGAACGACGGTTTGCATTTTCTATCCTTCAGCTCAGCCACTTTATGACATCTATTACCAACTGGTGTTTCAACATGTAATGTGATTGCATTGCTAATGGCTACGCGGGATGAATGGTGTTGTGGTGGGATTGATGTGTAAGTGGATATCTAATGGAGGAGGGGTCCAGGTGTTGAGACAGAATGGATAGATCGGTTTACATCAGCACATGGGGCAGTCCAAAAGGCCCCAGGGGCAGCTCAAGAAACAAAACAGGAAGAGGACAGCCGAGGTGTGGGACATGCGTCAAGGTTTCCTGTGTCATCATGTAAGGCTGACGAAGCTCAGCTTTCAGC
This sequence comes from Lipophrys pholis, assembly GCF_963383615.2. Classification (NCBI taxonomy): domain Eukaryota; kingdom Metazoa; phylum Chordata; class Actinopteri; order Blenniiformes; family Blenniidae; genus Lipophrys; species Lipophrys pholis. Next base: position 18,577,912 of record NC_137637.1, read on the forward strand.
TTTTTAATGATGTTTAATTCATTTTGGGGGAAATTCAATTATAAAATGAAGGAGGCAGAGGAAAAAGCCGATGAAATGACTTTATTCCATCAAATCAGTTGCAGGGTATTTTCTGAAGAACCAAAGTTAGGATAAAAACAATTCTGACGAACTAATACAACCTCCTAACTATAATTCGCAAATTATAGCTGAACCCCGCGACGATGAACAAGATAAAACGGTAAAGAGGATGGATGGATGGATGGATGGATGGATGGATGGATGGATGGATGGATGGATGATAGAATTTCAATACTTTATATTCCTGACAGTACAATAAAGAACATTTAAAATGTCACAGAATTGTAAAAAAAAAAAATAATAAACTAAGAAAGAAAAGGCAGTAAATCCAGTCTAATTCCACAGCCAATTCACACTGGCTTTCTCTAAATGACAAAAATTAGAAAACATTCATATCATGGAATTTGAATGAAAAAAATGGTTTAAAGTGAATTAATGATCAATAATAATAAACATATGAAGGTAGATTAATGTTTTTAATGGCTGTTACAGTCCTGCTCGGTAAGAATTGCTAATTATTACATGAAGCAACTTGTATTCATATATATTATTGATCTAATCAATTTACAGTAACTTATGAGTTCATTTCATTCAATAAAGCCAATACTGGTGTGTAATTTATTGAATTAGTTAGAACCTCCCCAAAAGTAAAGTGAGAGTATAACTCAGTCTGTGACGTGTCGTGTGTACCTGTTGACACACTGACTGTAGTTTCAGCTGCTTTCTCGTTACCGAGGTGATCAGAAATCTTGGATGTTCAATTCTTGGGATAAAAATTACTTTGACACACTAAAAACGTCTCCGAATTTAAAGGTCTCTAATGGAAAGCCACATTATAATCAATTCGACTGATATTACATGATGTAGCTTGAATTAAAATCAAAGGCATACTGGAGGACTGTGAGAAAATGTCCCAGCATGAACAGAAGTTCACCAGCAGCCCAGTTTCCCCAGACTTTTTAAATACTATGGGAAAAAGGAAAAAAAGTGCTTGTCTCTGGTGAAAACAAAGCCTTATGTGTCCAACGTCTGATCTGATTTGTTACTTTCGTGTCTGAAAGAAAAACCTCAAGCAAGAGCCAGCAGGGAAGTTTTAGTTTGCTGGTTTCATATAGGGTAAAGCCTTAATCTCCTTTCACTGCAGCCAAAATCTCTCATACAGAAGCTGCTTGTTCAGCTCGCCACATCTGTCTACTCCTCAGCGACATATGTACACACATGCACATGCGCGCGCACACACACACACACACATACACACACGCACGCTAATTCCCGCCATATCTCTGCACCCACATACCAAAGCAGTGGTGTATATATAACATGGTCATCCTTCCTGCTCTAAGAAGACATATTGTTCATTATCGACCCGTGACTGTGGTTCAGCTGTTCTGGTTTTTCCACTTGTTTGCAATAGGCAATCCATCCAACAAATGGGAGGAAGTGCTTTACTTTTTTGAAGGAGTGCATGTGTGTGTGAGTGTAAGATTTTATGGGGGTGGGAAACGTGGATCCGAGTCACTGTGGGACTGCTGACACGGCAGATGGGAATGTTTTCACTTGGTTACAGGGAATTCCACGGAGATCCGTGGCCGGGATGCAGACTGAATAATGGGAGGAAAACGTGAAAGGAGAATCCATCAGTTTCTAAGAGAGCAATCAGTGTTCCCGTCTCTGCTCGTGCCACAACTGAAGATTGGCCTGTCCATCACTCCTGTGGCCGCAGCACTGGAGGATGTTTTGATTCATTGAGGATCAGGACTGGTGGGCTGCCAAACACACATCTCGCCCAAATCAACGGCCTGTGAGGCGAAGATGAATGTCTCAACACGCTGTAGCCAAGAATACAGGGGAAGAGCCGAGAGAGTGAAACAGAAATGCTTTTACAAGTAATAAATGGAGGCGTCTACGCAATACACCGGAAGTTAATGTCAGCGGTCCAAAAATTGTGACGCAAACTGATTTAGCTTCCTCCATATGGCGTCACGCATCGCCCAAGGCAACACAGACGTGGGCACAGGAGGAGTGAAACAGAGAAATGGAGGGAGAAGGAGCTGAAAATACCAAGAGAATAAACAGGGAACACACACAGCACATTAAAGCTGAAAATCTGAAAGTGATGGTAAGAAAAACTAAAAGAAAGGCAGGGAAAGTTGGAAGCAAATCTGAACCAGCTGCTCCAGATGTACACGCACACACACACACACACACACACACACACACACACACACACACACACACATACACACACACACACACACACACACACACACACACACAAACCATCTCCTCTCATAGTTTGCGTGTGAGCCAGAGCGGGCCGCATGACTATTTCTGTTGTCACCCCAGGGAAGCTGCGTCCGAGCCGCCATTTGACAAGGCAGCTGTCCGATCCCTCCTCTGGACCCCCACCACACTGGTGTCATTCTGGGAAGACTGTAGGTTCTCATTCATGCTCAGGTGCCTCGACATGTGGCCAGCCCACGGTGCAACTCATGACTCATACAGTGTATAAATGGAAGATCTATCGGGCGGGTAACCAGGACAACAATGTACAATAAATGGTAACGATGGAGACGAGTAGTCCTCCATTTTCTGTCTTCCTTCCTCTGGCATGTGTGGCCCACGACTCCTCCGAGTCCATTCATCCCCCCCAATCAACCCACCATCCTCTCTTGACAGTTTCCCTCTCCCACGAACATCCGTCCATCAATTACCTCCCCGGCACTGCTCCTCACTTATCATCCCTCCAGCCATACCATGCTCTGTTCTTGCTGTCTGCTTCTAGCACAAAACAGGCGTACAAACAGCGGGGAAGCAGCGAAACTCGATCTGCCTGGCTGCTGCAGCCCTGACACTGATTCATATCTACCCCACACCCACATCAACAATAAGGGAAGCAGGGAGGAGAAAGAAAGGGCAAAAGGGTAAGAAAAGGACAGCAAACCTGGATGCGACAAATTATACGAGAGAAAAGAGATCTTCCGGAGTCAAGCGGATGATGGATGTTGACACAATAGACATCTCACTCTTTCTCTCTGTCACTTGGTTGAACCAGTTAGGGGGATTTTTGGAGGCAGGCAGGAGCTGGAGAATGCTCGAAAAGTCCCACATTGTTTCTCAATGACAAACATCCACTGGTGACTTAAATGTTTCTTTTTTTCAAAACGAGAACGGAATTGCTAGTCATGCAGGCACCAGAGACAAGGGTTGTCTTTGATAAGATATGTTATTGAATTATACTCAGATTAACATAGATAAACAGCGGAAGAATGTATGTGTCTGACAGACTTGCCTTGTGGGACCGGCTTATCATAATATCTTTAGGTTTTGACAGGAGTCCCCTGAACAGGATGTGCACACTGGCAGCTACTGCAAATAGTTCATGGACCACTTGAAACTAATCTGCCGCGGTGAGATATCATTGACTCATCATTCAACTGTATTGTACAAGAAAAATCTCAATTGTGTATGTAAAATGCAAAACAACCAAAAAGCCACCATGAAGTTCAGAGTTCTGTTTGTTTTGATAGAAAACCTCACCGTTTTACGGCAGCTCAGAGTCATCCCGCTCTCCTCTGGGACCTTCTGATTTACAGTGTGAGAAACCATTGACCGACTGACCCTTTCACCCGCCAGAACATGACCTGATGGGTGGCGTTGTTCCACAGTGACACCATAGGCCGCTACGTCAATCTTCATGTGTGTTAACATACACATTTGTGCTTTTATCTGCGCATAACTAACTGAGTAGCAGTCAGGACGTCAGTGTGGCCACCATACATACATTCCACATATTACACACCGGCTCGTCCTGCTGGTTTCTCCATATTCTACGATTTAACGCCTTCACAGGGAGCGATAGTTCAAAGAGATCTTTCAGTTTTGGGAGCGCAAAATATGTACAACTAAAGCAACGGTTAGGCTGTGTGTTTGTTGGTTGTGACAACACCATATCTACTAACCAACAACATCCAAAACACCAACCAACTAACACCTTTTGAAAACCTTAGAATCTGCAGCTTTGTTAGAAAAGTGCCTGAACTGAGCAGGCCAGTGAGGAACAGAGAAGTCTAAGTTATTTGCTGTGAAAAACAACTCAGGAACAAGATGTGGGCAATTTACTTAATCGTTTTGATTCTTGTTTCAACGGGCTTTGGCTGGATGTTTCACAAACTCCCCACCAAGGTCTGATCTCAATGAGTATGAATGATTACTCAGATACAAAGAGGTTGTTTGTAATTCCCTTTGAGACGGCATGAGACAACCGTGAGACTTCTGTCGCCCTTTGTTCACTTTTCACAAAACGAAATCAAATTTGTTCACACTTGCAGGGTCAGAGTTAATTGCTGGAGTGAGATGCCTCCCAATCCAAATGCCGGTAGTTTGACGTTCCTTGATCTTGGCCTTTGGACAAGAAACTAAACTCTACATTGCTCCCAGTGGAGGTCGGCAGCGATGTGCCAAACTACGTGAGAAAGTGACTCAGTCCCTGCTTACGCGTCGTTAAAACGGTAAACACTCATTGCATTTCAGCTGTTCGTTTACAAGACAAGAGTGCAAAACGCTACACTCTCCGTCTCCATGGAAACAGGGAAAATGCAACTCTTCTCAATTGCTGGTTCCCGCGAGTAAATAGTACAGTTTACAGGAGTGATGAAGGCCTGATGCAGTGTTTCATGTAAATATTTCAAATCCCATTTTGACACTGTCTGATGTATTTTTGACGGAACAACAGTCTCGTCAGAGGTTGTTTTTTTTTTTTTATTTCACAGTGCAAGTTTTAATTGGGAGGTTTAAATTAATTGCCACTTACTCTTTGTCCACCAAGACATCAATCATAGCTCACTAATTTGGAAAGTGATCTCAAGAAATCAGCTATTATTTTATTTTATTTTTTTTTTTTTAATAAACTCCTGTCACGAAATGGAATTGTTAACTCATTACTGCACAAGCTCGAATTTGGTTGATTATTCTGTGGTCCAATGTTCGTCTCAAGCTTCGCTCATCATGGAACTTGTAGTTACAGTAGTAACCTTTTCTTTGTATTTTTGCCTACTGTTTTTAAAACCAGTCAAACCTGTTACCTCATATCCATTTATCATCTTCTGAACCTTGTCCTGACTGTCCTGTCAGTGAGGCGGAGCCTGCAGTGCAGAATACACCTTTGACAGGTGGGATGTTCATCACAGGGCGAACCGCCACACACATTCATATCTTGAGGCCTCTTTGAGACATTGATTATCCAAACAAGCATGCCATTGAATGACGGGACAAAGACAGACTACCTGGTTATAATCTAGCACGGGGAGAACATGCAATCTTCACAAGAAAGCCAATGGCCATGCATACAGGAGGTTTTTGTCTTTAATCTTGACTAGTTAGATTGAATGGCACCGTAGTTGAAGAGTGACAACATTAAATATCTCGAAAGGTCAAAGGTTAGTTTGGCTAAAACTAGAAAACCACAGCGAATTATGGTCAAAGTGGTAAAACAAATAGATTTCCCCACGAGCAAATACATCCACTGAACAACAGATTGAAGACTCATACAACCGTTGAACCAGTCAGACATTAACTGTGTCAAACCCATTCCTGTAAGTCTATATCCTGCCCGTTGTGGAAAGGAGAAATTGTATTGAAGTTCTCTGGGTAAAAGGCGGGTAGTGTGTGAGCTTTAATAGGGTGTGTTGGCTATCCAGTTGATTTAATCAGAGAATGTGGTTACTGATAATCCTATTTCATTTATGGGTCCCACACTAAGTCCCCCGGCAGCACGTGCAGCCCAGTGGCAGAAAATCTGCTGCACCGTGAATTGAGTGGGAGTGTCCATGTGCAGGACGGATGCTCTGCCGCGAACGCGTCAAACCACTGCGTGCTCAACAAGCCAGTGCAGAGAGGAATACGGGGCTATGATGAGCCTCCATGCTACAACTGCTGCACACACGGTGAGATAGGAATAAAGAAAACCACAAATAGGCTACAACTATACCCCACTTCATCACTTGAGTTTAGGTTTGTTTCCTTTAATGTTCTCATAACAGAAGGCTTGGATTTCTTTGTGGATCCTCCAATTAAATCCTGTTTATTAGTAAATATCTAACGTGAGAGGAATGCGGGCAAACAAGCGGGAACGCCAACATTGTGAGCGGAGGCGCAGCAGTGATGTGCTCACATTATGCTCCCGAGCAAACGTCCTCCAAGTGCTACAGCTTCAGCATTTCTTGACAGGCAGTCATGTCAGCTTCTCTTTCCACCTTTTGCCACGTGAACATCATCATAGTTGTGTTGTCAACGTGGTCAACTGGTTTTTGGTGACTTGTGTTTTATGTGGCGAGAGAGAAAGTTGAGTGTTTTCATGAGATGGTCAGAAATACACACCACCAAACACCCCAGGCTCAGAAACACGTCGAGGACTATGCTGCTTTGAAGTTACCACAAATTTTCATGCTTCTGACAGGAGAGAGTTGGTTTTTTTTTTACAGGTCACAGTCGGAGCAATCCACCGAAGCGTCTACCTTTACAAACATAGAGGGAACTAAAATATTTATGTGAACTCTTGTGGGGATGTCAGATATTTTTATACGCCCAGCTTTCCTGCACTGTATTTTTGTGACACTTAGCAGGTTCAAAGAGTCTAAAAGGTCAGCGGGTAGTTAAATGCCGGTTACTCGAGGGGCCGTTACTGATTTTTTATTTTTTTTTTAGTCTGAGGTGTCAGAATATACTGAACCAGGAGTCTGCCGTCTTCCACTGGGCATGATGCACTTGTGAAAAAAAGAACTACAGATAACCAATCAAGCTGTGTTAGCTGAAACTCTCCCATTTCACATGCAGGTTGTTTTGTGAAAGCTGCACAGAGCCACGATGGACAGACTGAAGGTTGCAGCCCTCCAGATCAAACTCAGCCTGGAGATAATAAACCTACGTAGACACTTTATAATGCATCTATTTGAGGCAGTTATTATGAAATGGTTTGAGTTTCTTTTACATTCAAAGGAAAAACTATTGCACTGAAGGGAGATCCCTCAGGATTACGGCTAAATGCAGGAGATTTGCTGGTGTGTGTGTGTGGGTGCAATGTTTGCAACAATGCAGCTTGAATTTATGAGAAAGTTCAAATAATTGTCAGTGTTTTTTTTTTTTTTAAATTCAAGTCATTGTCATCATTTAAACCAATAGCACCGATAAAAGCTTTAAAATGAAAATGGAACTTATCTGTGAAGGGATTTAAGGCATGCAGGGCTGTTTCCGGTCTGTCTGTGCACATGGATGAATTAAGGAAAGTGGTTGGGAATGTGTGTCTTGACATGAGCAACCTAATGTGAGTGGTCTGGAACTGTTTTAAATGTTCTGCTGAGCACCAGGGATCTGTTTCTGGTGATGTTCACAGGGTCACGGTGCCTCTAAAATGTGTTTTCTCCCAAATATGTAAAAAAAAAAAAAAGAAAAAAAAAAAAGAAGGCAGACAAGGTCATCTGGGCGTTCACTGAAATACTGACACCTCATACTTCTGTGGCATCTGGATATTATACAGGCAACGCTGCAGCAGCATAGGCACAGTTCGTCGACGTCGGCCCGCTGTGGCAACAGGTAATCTTATTCAGCACTCTAATAAATTTCCTCCTGGATTGCAAAATTCTCTGCACTGTTCAAGGTCACCGTGCACTGGTCCATTTACTCTGCTGGTGATACATCTGTGCACTCCCGACTGACACACATACACACCTGGTTGTTGGCACGCACGCACGCACGCACGCACGCACGCACGCACGCACGCACGCACGCACGCACGCACGCACGCACGCACACCAAAAAGCTGTGTTTTTTTTACTGAAAACTCACTCTCCACTGTTGAGTGACAGGTCGCTTGCCTGTCAGCCAAAGCTGCAAGCCGCAGGGAAATGTGCAAGCAGAGGTGTCCGTGTGGTGCATATTTAGACATTTCACAGGTGAATGACCAGTGAGAATTCATCATTTCAAACAGACAATATGATGTGTGGAAAAGAAGGATTATAGGAAGTGAAAAGAAACCAGGGCACCAGACAGATATCTACAGCTTCAGAAAAAAAGCATTGAAATCTGTCCAATAAACTAATCCATGCTTTTACAATAATGCCTGAAATCGCAAATAAGATGAACCAAATCCCTCATTTTTAAAAGAGTGCCTTCAAATCATTCACTAAATCTCACCCACTGATAACTATGAACTTAAAATACTCTTCAATATTCATGTGGTTTGAACTCTGTGAGAGATTACTCACCCACTAACACTTTGTAATCCACTGGACGAGATATTTGTGATTTTCACTCTCAGGAATCAATGAGACTATTGTTACCGGTATATCTGTGACATGTAGCAACCTGAGGACTGTACGCAGCATTTAAAAGTGAAGTACTACGACATACAGGTTTGGCAACTTTCACACAGAAAGATAAATGATGAGTCTAACGTAACCCTGTCCTGCCTTAGAATAAAGCATGAATAACTGATGATTGTTGGGGCTCTGTTGAATCGTTTTAGTATATATCGGAGTAGTTCTATCGATTTAAATGGTAAGCTGGTTTAGAAATTGTTTTTTAAGCAAGGATAAGAAACTTTGATTACTGTGAGAGCCACAGCAATGTCATCCTTACGACCAGAACATCCAAAACATGACAGAACCCCCCTGCCACAGGGACAAAGAATAGTGAGTAACTTTCATTAAATCAGCATGTCACACAGTAGTTTAGTGGTTCGCAACATCACTTTATTGGAAGGACACTCAAAAGTCTGAGCCCAGGTTAGGTTTGGGAACTCGTGTGAGGTTTGCAAGTTCTGCCAGTGCATGTTTTAGCTTTTGTAAAATTGTGTTCTTACTAATTGCGTATAAATGACAACTGGTCGAAATTTGCAAAAACAACGACTCCATGCACGGTCCCCTTTGCTCTAGTTATCCGTGATTAAATCTGGTTGACCCACTCACACAACCTGTCTGCCTGCCTGTCTGTGTGGGTGGGATGAAAACAAAAAAGCCAAAGAGGGAGACATACAGGTGCGGTTGGATCATTCTGCACATTTGTAAATTCCCAGCTGCACACACAAACACCTGAAAAAGGCATGGCTGCAGGCAGCATCAGCCGTTTTATTTTCAGTGCTCTCTCTGCTATCGCACTTGACACAGACACCAGTGGAGGCAAACCTACAGTGCGCTTGACTTTTTTTTTTTTTTTTTTTTTTTTAATTAAGCTTTCAACAAAAGACTCTACCACCAACGACTTACAGTTTACAGTAATTGCACCCACCGTTTTTTCATTTTGACTTTTGGTGTATTGAAAGAGAAAGCAGATACAGATAAATGAACAGACTCAGATCACTTGCAGAGGTGAAAACAATTGAAAGATAAGTACATATCTGGAGAAAAGCCATTTGTAACTATGCTTTTTTTCAATTCTCCCAAAGTTAAACTTTAAATGACGATGAATTTTCAGAACACCCACTCTACTCTTTCATTCTTAAACTTACTGTCCTCGTTTTCTCCGAGATCTCACTTACAGCAGCAGTTGCTAGGCAACAGCTAACACCCACCCATATGCATATTTAAATCTATATCGCAATGATACAGTCATAGACATGACTAAGTGGAAGGTATACGTGGAAGCAGTAATGGATTAAATGATAACCTTTACATCCAAACTATTACAATGTTGTCTTTCAACTGTTTAATGAGTCGGTATGATAAAAACACAGGCGTGTGTGATTCGGGGATACTAAGTACTGCATAACACTATAATATGTTCACGTAAGTGAGTTTTAGAATACTTTATTATAATGAGGTTGGTTTGCATGTTCTCCGTGTGTGTGTGTGTGTGTGTGTGTGTGTGTGTGTGTGTGTGTGTGTGTGTGTGTGTGTGTGTGTGTGTGTGTGTGTGTGTGTGTGTGGGTGTGTGTGTGTGTGTGTGTGTGTGTGTGTGTGTGTTTTCTCCCAGGCTTCCCAAATGTAAATATTTATCTGTTTACAAAAAACAAACCACAAATAAGATCACATCGACAAACCAAGTGCAGACAAGCAACAAACTGAAGTCAGTCACCAAAACGTTCTGTGCTTCAAAGAAATGTGATCACAGTCAGTTAAAACCAGCAGCGGTGGGCAGGTGTCCACTGCCCAGGCTCCACCGCATGCTTTGTTAAAGAATGAATGAATGCAGCAGGTGACTGAAAAGGAGGGAGGGCAGCGAAGGAGAGTTTGGCATATATAGTACAACAGAAAGAACAGAAAGATGTGTGTTACAGATACACTGGCATACCTTGTTTAATTTAAAAAAAAAAAAATTGGAACACCCAATCATTCATACACAACTACACAAGTTTGGACCTGCAGCAGGAGGGTGTGTGCAGTTTTAGTACCGTGTGTGTGTGTGAAGACACACCGGACTGGTTCTCTGCTCCCATTTCTCCAGAGTGACACAACGAGGAGAAGGAAGAGGAGGAGGAGGAGGAGGAGGAGGAGGAGGAGGAGGAGGAGGAGGAATACAGCTGCATCGCAATGCAATCCATTATAATGGAAAATTCTGGAACGGCGGTTTGCAATTATCTGTATAAGTCATGCAACACCAACTATGGATCTGCATTCTTAGAGGAAAGGTTTGTTTCAAAACATGCCAATGTTTGGGATTTACTCAGATTGTGAAAGCATTAAATATTTACAAGGGTCTCTTGGGGACTTCCTCATGATTTTCACTCAAAATGTCTTACAGACGGGCAATTTGCCTTGAAAGTCCACAGTGTCGTTCAGATTACTGCTTCTGTCTTCACCATGACTGGAGTTGTTTTCACAGTTTGTATAGCCTCGGCTTTGTCACATTTAGCCTTCTGGACATGGCTGCCTTTTGCATCATTGTGTTGATAAAGTGTTGAAAAATAGAGGAGCCACACACCACTTTTGCCAAGCGACCCACATTTAGTGGTAACTGGCATCTCATAAGTACATCTCAATGAGCTTAAAATAGAAAGAATAACGTAGTTTTATTGTGTAAAAAGTACAGAGAAATGATGTGAGAGAGTTGGAGCCAAATCAACATATGTGGACTGTCACACCAATATCATCTCACGAATGAACGGGCCAAACACATGCACATTAGATAAATGACTCTAAATTGCCTGTCAGTGTGGACGGACAGATGGAAATACATACAGGTGCATCTATAATACAGTAACAATACTACTGAAAATATCTGCTCAGTAATTTCTAGAACATATCAACTAACAACATTTCAGGCGTCATTTTTAATTTTCAGTGTATTTAATTAGCATTCTCTGGTTAAAAAATAGAGAAAACAAATCACTATCTCTTAATGTGGCATCACATCAAAAATGTACACCCAAACTTTATAAATGAATACAATGCTTTAAAATCAGAGCTCGCGCTGCCCGTGGAACATGATCACAGTTTTCCATAATAATAACGTTCTATTACACAACTTAACTTGTTTTCTAGGATCTGAGGAAACATTAAGATCAGCTCCCTTTGTCAGAGTAGGAATGTTCCACATAATACTCTTTATGAGACCATGGGAACATGAACCAGGAAGAGAAAAAGGGAAGTGGAGTCTCTCTATGTGAGCTGCTCCTGCCTTGTCTCTTCCTAACCTTCTGTCTCAGCCATCCATCATTGCTGGAGTGGGACGGAAGAAGCAGATTGGATGCCTGGAGTCTAATTCTTCCGTTTCAGAGTCTGCTTGTAAAAGACTATCTGATAGTCCGAGGGCATAGCACATTGAGCAAGCAGAGTGGGTTATGCATGAGAGAAATAGAGAGGAAGGAGGGAGAGAAGCAGCGAGATGACAAACAGAGAAAACAGAGAGCAAACAGGCAACAGATGCTGACATGGAGAAACTCATGGGAACACTGCCCAATGCAATACTTTGCTCTGAATATGATGAATAAATAATAATTATGCTCCCTTTTCAAGCAAACCTTTTACACAGACATGATGAGCAAGTCTACATGATGTTATAATCAAATTTACAGCAGTGCAGCCAGGCTAGCACGTGGACTGAGCAGAGAAACAATGCCTCCAGCACAGGCAAGGGGCAGAAAGAGCTGGATCTGTGCCCAGGATGCAAGCCCCATTCCTGCAGAGAGTGTGTACTGCTCTCCCTGCTGCATCTTTGCCAGCACTCGCCACTACTGCCGCTGCAAGAGCATCTCCTCTCACATGTGCAGACAGACAGAGAGACAAGCTATAGGTGACTGCAGGCCCTGTTTTAAATGAAAAGACTGCAAACTCCATGCCATGCTGCAACACTGTCACACAAGATGGTCCTTCTGCACCCTCCCAGGCCACATTGGAGGAGTGTCTCTGGTGTGCTCATTAAGGCATGATATCTGGGCTGAATATCATCTCTAATTTTACATAGAAGCAAAATGGATCCTCATTGTGCGTGGCAGTGAGTGTCCATCCCATTTCTGAGCGCATTCCCACTCACCCACCACACAGGATAAATTCCCATCAAAGGCATCATCATTTTTAAACAGAAATTTAAAGGAATGCAGCCTTACAATACAATTTTTAAAAAAAATTCAAGCAATGGCAGGAGAGAGGTGCGTAAATGAAAGGGGGCGAAAAAAGACTAAAATGACCGAACAGACGCCCTCCTGTTGTAGGACACATGTGCAAATCACACATTGACCACATCCTTCACCCTGTTGATGCCCGAAAAATCCCGCATGGGCAAAACTTGTCCCACATCTCTTAAAATAAATAAAAAATAAAAATCATGTAAAAGAAGGCGTGCCATTTTTGCGCACCGCTGTGATGCGCCCGAGGGGAGCAGCCTTACCTGAATCGGGGGGAATCTTTTATACATTCTTCAAAGTCCACCGTCATTTTTGCGTTTTCTCGTTGTTATTCCTCCTTCAATCTGCCAATGTCATTGCCCTGCGGCGGGATGTGGCTTGAACCGAGCGGACGGTGACTGGTATCCCCCTTGACGCGCAGCAGTCTGTCGCCCCTCTCCCGGTGGCACCGTGACACAAAATGCGAGCTCGGAGAGCGGCGGGCGGATTACTACCAGAGGCGTAGCTGCGCCGCCGAGACTCACCGGGCAGAGGAGAGCGCCGAGCGGAGGCGATGTGCCTCAACTACACCGTGGAAACACGCGGAATCATGGGAGCGCGACACAGACACAGATGTCACATGTTGTTCCCAATTATTCAACTATATCCCCACAAAACACCACTCCAAATAAATACTTTCTTTTTTTTAATAGCAGCCTCCTGACAATGCAGCTCCATTTGTTTCACAAATGATTGACCAAAACATCAAAAGGACAAATATTTGCATCATGTAAATGTGGATACCCACGCAAACACAAATATCCAGAGCTATAGAATTCAATGTGGAGACAAATTCATCCTCGAAACAGTTGAATAAAATAAGCCTATAAAAATGTAGGCGATTATTAAACTGCAATGGACACACGCGTTTTGGGTTAAATCATGAGTGAGCGGACCCAGGTTTGAATCCTGGCTATGACGAGGAGGGCATCTTTTGTAGAAAATAGCCTGTGTCAAAAACACATATTAGGTAATAAATGTACTGAAATCAAATGGGGAAAGAAGGAGTGAAAATCATTCATTTATATAGTAATTTCTAAAAGAAAGCGATACATATATAAAACCATAACAAATATGTAAACCCTTGTAAACATTCATATTTCCAATCCAGATGTAGCTATTTGAAAGAAGATCTAGGATGTTTATCAAATTATAATTTAAAAGCAAGAATTCCTTTTGAAAATGATGATTTTTGACTGACTGAATGAATGAATGCATGAATGATGCATCGAGATGTCAGATAAATAATAATGTCAATCAATTCTTAATATGATTTTTAAAACAAGGATTGAAGTGACTGAATGACTGAATGACAATAGAAGGATCTGTAACGCCTCTTTGTGGTTGAAACAGTTTCCCTCCACTGGTGACGAACCAGTTGATCACGTTGACCGTTTGTCCCACCTGCTGCGGCCCCATCTTCTCGTGCACAGGGTATCTGGCTCCACTCAGTGAAAGTGGGGCTGATGATGATGATACTGATGATGAAGCTCTGCGGCTACACGACACACCTCCTCCGCTCGCTGTGACGTCATTTTCAGGCGACCGAAGCTGATACAGACTCAAACATCGCGAAAAACTCGTGTTTTTGAACAGGATCGTTCAATTTGTTGCTCTTTTTCTAGCGCCCATAGTGACGATGTGTCTGCCTCAGCAATGACAGTATTCATGTTGATCGCTCACGCGCGTTAAGACAAAAAGAGGGGCGTGCACGTGACTCTTAGGTCCCATTCCAATGTGACTCTCATGTCTTTATCTCAAAGTTAGTACTGTGACTGCACAGACAGAATCGTCAGGGAAAGCCTCGATGTGTGTGTGTTTTCGTTGTGCATTGCAGACAACATGCACGAGCTTGCACGCTACCTCGTCTTCTTTCAATACATCGGAACAAAATACAGGTAAGGTCACCGGGCAGAGGCTGAGCCATGCTGCTTTCTGGGTCTCTGTTGATGTTGATGTTTTTGTTTGTGCAGTGGCGTAGTAAAAGGGCCTCCACACCAGTTGTGGAAGAAAGGAGTTCAGGACTACGTGGAGGTAAATCTCACACTTTCTTGCACTCATTTGTTTAAGTTAGGAAGAAAACAAGCCATGGAGTAGTAATAGTGATCCTGACTTGTTTGTTTCCCCCTGACTGTCAATCCTCAGCTTGTCTCATTTCCTGTCCAAAAGCAGGACCATTTTACCAAAAAACACAAGACTCGCTCCTGAAAAACCAGCTGAACTTTCCCTCCATTGGTTTGACATCCATCCATCTTTCATACCGCTTTATCCCATGTAGGGCTGCATGGCACCAGAGACAATCCCAGCTCACTGTGGACGAGGGCAGGGTAGACCCAGAACCCTGGACAGATCTCCAGTCCATCACAGGGCAAACCCAAACATTCACACCACACAGCACAAAAAGTGAATGTGCAATTTCAGTCCATCTCTTGTTACAATAAATCTATTTCTGAGTCGTGTGTAATAATAATATTATTAAAACGTTTAGCCTCCACTTATTTCTCATCATTTGGATTTCTTCTTAAAAATTATTGTGTACACACTGTGGAAAATACAAATGATATAATATCAGTTTTAAAAAAAATCACATGAATCTCCCAGTCTTCATAATGACAGAATACAAGCATCTTATTAATGATCCCTAAATACACTAGAGGATTGTTGAGGCTTGAAGATCGCATGATGATCATGAAACACAGAGCAATGTGCCTGGTTCACAGGAACGTTTCCTCAGTAACTCAGTATTATTCCTGTCAGCCCTGTGCTACCTATTTAATTTTTAATGGAGCCGCCCTCACATACATGCAAAGGAACACAAATAACAGCGAAACAGCTTTTGTTGTGAGATCCTGCTGCCGTTTTCTGCTCTGTTTCATTTCCTTTTCTTTGTGTTGACGTCTATCAATTTGTTTCATGTGTGCAGGATGCAATCCAGAGGCTGAAGCCCATAAATCCAGTGTCACTGTACGTCTCCAGCAGAACCGACGCTGGAGTCCACGCCCTCTCAAACTCCGCGCACTTCGACCTCCAGCGCAGGGACAACAAGCCCCCGTTCACCGAAGACGTTGTGGTACAGGCTCTCAATTTCCACCTCAACTCTGAACAAATCCGGTGAGTCTGGGCTTCTGATATTAATCTATAATCACAACAGGGAAAATATGACGGAGTTGATAGAGCAGGTTGTTTTTGAGCGAGACACTTAATCCGATATTGTCCCCCAATCGAGGTTGAGCCTCTTACTTGGCAGCCTGTACGTTAAGACTGCAGAAGCCGTGAGAACGGACCACATAAATTAAGTCTAGAACCCACAATCACCTCAAACAGCAGGGATGCTCATTTCTGCAAAGTCTTCCATTTTTACCAGGGAATTTCTTGTGTTGTTGTGTGTCACATTTAATCACACTGAATCATCACATTTCTCTGTTAAACCCCAAACTTGTTATTTAAGCGTATCTTCGACGTGATTTACTAAAAGCATTGCCTTCATGTTTGATAACATAATTGAACACATTATTTCATGTGTATATTATTTTACAAAAAGCATGGATTCTCATAAATTGTTCATGGATTTTTAAGTTAAATGCAATTGCATTATACAATTGTCATGAATGTTCGATTATTAGTTTGTAGGAAAAAAGAATGCGATGAGAAGTTTTGCACAGTTAAAACATTAAAAAGGTTTGTGTGTGGTTGAGCAGTTTAGAGACAACACTAGAGAGGCCGGGCCTAGACGGCTTGGACATGTGATGACTGAGGACAAATAGTGGCTTTATTGGACAAGTGATGATGGAGATAGAGATGAAGATCTGTTGGAGTAATGAAGGAGGACTTTGGATGTTTGGTGTAACAATGATTGAAGCAGAGCCAATGTAGTGACCCCTGAAGTTAGGTTGCTCTTTTTCATAATATCAGTTTTACCTGAAAAGTCAAATGTTGGTTTTAAAGGGACTTGTAAAACATCTTGCTGGATTCAAGTTTGACAAATCTGACCAGCTTATGTTATTTTTCAAGTGCATGAATGCATCTACACTATTGGCTGACGGATATCTCCATCTTGGTGTACATTTCTGGGGCTTGAATAGTATAAAGAAACATTTACTGGACATGTGTCAATCTACTTTTCGCGCTCGTAATATTTGGACAACAAAAATAGTGGACCGTAAACATTTCTGTGTGAAAGTAGAAAGACTGGCTATTTAGATTGTTATTTATTGTTATTATGAGCCTAAAGGTGCCTGTTTCATCCATTGCTGAAACATGGAGTCCGAGAAGAGATGATGACCTTCAGCTGTGTGCAAGTAGACCTGGGAGAAATACATCTGTCCACCCAATCATCCTCTATACTGCAATATGCCAACTGGGGTCGGAGGCCACTGGAGCCAATCTCAGCTGATATGAGCAAAGGTTCATCACAGAGGAACAAAGCAGACAAATCACATAGATTCACACGTACAGTCAAGATAGAGATGTTTTAGGACTGTTAGGGGGAAAACTAATGGTAGAATCCAGAGAAAATGCACTGCATTTGGCCTGAAGTTATAAAATGAATCATCTGTGGAGTTGTGCTTCTCATAGATAAAATTGTGTTCCATTTATTTACTTGTTGTGACTTCTAAACCATATGAGAAGCAGAAAAGTCAGAAGGCAGAAAGAAAAACATGCGTGTATGTAGTGATTCTAATATTCATGTCGCATGTGGCCTGAGGACACAAACAGAAGCATGACTGAGCTGGAAGTCTGTGGTAACAGTTGGTGTGTGCAGAGCTTTGGTCGAATGCCACCAGTTGACCTGTTGAGCATTTAAAGAAAAAATAAACAAACGTATCTTCAACTGGGCCTGCATAGCATCTTAGAATCCATTTGTCTGTCCTCCTTTTGTCTGTTTTCGGCTCGTTTTTGTAATTCCTTCATAGCTCCTTAGTGAAAGCCATATGGAGTTCTGCCTGCCTCTGTGCTTGGATATTGATGAGGTCAGCAGCTTTGCTCACCAAAGAGAGAAGAACCCAGAAATGAAGGGACACAAACGGCAAATACAGAAGAACAATGTGCAGCGTCGAAGTGGGTGAGAGTACGCGATAAAAGGTAGAAAGTTGGAGTGGATCATATTACCGCCTCAAAGAAGACGGAGTGTGTGAAACAAAGTGAGCCAGTTGGGAAACAGGTGGAGGGGAGGGGAGAGAGGAGAGGGAAGCTCCCAGCATCCCGCTAATCCACAAACCTGCAGAGAGAAGGTTAGAAAGGATTATCCCTGCTCTGCTTTTTGTGCTGTAGCATCCATTACCCCCCCCCCCACACACACACACACACACAAATGTAGCTAAATGCAAAACTACAGCCTCTTTGAATTACAGTACAATTTTTATGAAAGAATCTGTTATTTATCAGCTCATAATGGATTTATAGGACAGTTGCCAAAGTATCTAATCAACACATGCATAATTGAATTGACATTTTGATTTTGAATCTGTCGTGAACAAAAAATAGTGAGACATCACACACCAAACCATCTTTTTTAAGATGTTGAATGTTTTTTTGGTTGTTTTTTTTTGCAACAACAACAATCACAATAAGAATCCTGGCGTGTTTCTTTGGTCTGCTGCCTCCTGAGTGGAAGTGCCAAGGCAAGATTTAAACATTGCATGTCCACACTAAAGGATACATCTTTGACCGGACCTCACCGGCTGTGAAAATAAACCTCAATTAGCCTGAAATGAACAGCAACTCTTCCCATAAGGGGGAACTGCTGAAAAGCAAAATGATGCCATACCAAACAATACCCCAGTTCCCAAATGTGTGAGGCCATGCTTTGTACACCGCTTATGAAAATTTTATGTGTGTGTTTGTGTGTGTGCGTGCGTGGACCAGGCGAAGGATGTCACGTCACATTGGAGCAGCCGCCAAAAGCAGACACAAGGGTTTCCTCTGCCACGTGTCACACCCAATCTCCTCCCCTAGAAACGTAACCTAGTTTCTGCTTGCGCACACACACACACACACACACACACACACACACACACACACACACACACACACACACACACACACACACACACACACACACACACACACACACACACACAACTTAGATACATATACACGTGCCCTCACATGTGGTGTGTATTCGGTCACTATTATTCTCATACTTCCACTGTACACCTGCATCACCACTCGTCGCCTCTCACAACCGACACATGCATGAATGG
Organism: Lipophrys pholis; assembly: GCF_963383615.2. Classification (NCBI taxonomy): domain Eukaryota; kingdom Metazoa; phylum Chordata; class Actinopteri; order Blenniiformes; family Blenniidae; genus Lipophrys; species Lipophrys pholis. Next base: position 18,596,770 of record NC_137637.1, read on the forward strand.
CCTGACTCTGCGTACTGTGTGTGTGTGTGTGTGTGTGTGTGTGTGTGTGTGTGTGTGTGTGTGTGTGTGTGTGTGTGTGTGTGTGTGTGTGTGTGTGTGTGTGTGTGTGTGTGTGTGTGTGTGTGTGTGTGTGTGTGTGTGTGTGTGTGTGTGTGTGTGTGTGTGTGTGTGTGTGTGTGTGTGTGTGTGTGTGTGTGTGTGTGTGTGTGTGTGTGTGTGTGTGTGTAGCCAGCACTATGGGGTGCTAATGTGCTTTGTGTGCTCACAATCACACTGGTCCAGCCGGCTGCAGCTCTTTGTTCTTTCAGTTTACAAATGTGAGCATCAAGGATTTCCCACACGTCACTGTGTCATTATTATCACGTTATTGCTCTATTAATGCACCTTTAAGTTTGACTTTATTTGTCAGCTGTGGAAATATGAGTATAGGTGATAACATGAGCTATTGAATAGTGGTTTGTTCAGTGATTTTAGGTATATATCAACCATTGTGTATTTAGATTTTTCTTCTGGAGGTAAAACTTCAACCTTTGTAGGATTCGATGATATTAAATGAAGACCAGCTGGAGCCCATTTGCGATGTTTACTAGCACATATGAACAAGGTAAAGCATCCAAATGTAATTAGGGGATTCATAAATATGTTCATGTGGTATTCAGAAGATTATTTTTATGTAAGTGTAGCTTGTGTATACTTCTTTGAGAACAATGCACATGGTCCATAGGGAATTGCAAACATCTTCAGCAACAAGTGCGTGTTATAAACATACTATATGACATCTCCCAGCCAATCAAATGCATTACATCACAGTCATTTACAGCCACTCCTGCCCTCATGTTTTGTGGTCACCGAACGAAATGACACGTTCTGTGTTGTTTTGCTGGAATCGCATCAGAGAGGATGCGAGTCTGCTGTGACGCGGACTGTGTCACCACATGCGCTCGGCTTTTCAGGGCTCCTGGGAGCCTTTTTAGCACTTGGACAAACGGGTGTTCTTTTGTGTGAAAAGCTGCAATGTTGGCATTTTGGACAATGAGTAATTCACAGCATTTCTTGCTGGCAGCACACATGGGGGAGTATTAACACCATCTGTGTTCGGTGGCCGCCTCGATCAAAAGAAGAAACTGAGCGAGATTTGTTGTTTTGCTTTTGTCTCAAACATTCACCCAGCTTCAAATGTTTAATGATTTCCGCCAGGCTTTTTAGATGGATAGAAGAACTTCCCTGTAAAATAGTAGCTTGTTTAAAAATGTGCCTTTGTCTCTACAAAACTTTAATTGCTCCTGTGTGTGTGTGTGTGTGTGTGTGTGTGTGTGTGTGTGTGTGTGTGTGTGTGTGTGTGTGTGTGTGTGTGTGTGTGTGTGTGTGTGTGTGTGTGTGTGTGTGTGTGTGTGTGTGTGTGTGTGTGTGTGTGTGTGTGTGTGTGTGTGTGTGTGTGTGTGTGTGCGCCGTATGAAATTGAATGTATTACTATATTCAATTTTAATTCTATGTAGTTTGATATATATATATATATATATGTGATTTTGTGTTGTCATAGTATAGTAATTATCATAGTAATTAGTAATTATAGCAATAATAGTAATTGGTAGTAGTGGTGTTACCGTAATGACTATAGTGTTACTAACAGTAGCTATTGTGTCATCAGTACTGAAATGGTTTTGCGATATGATAACGGTGGAGTTGTCATTGTTTTTGAACAGATATCCTCTTATTGTATCAATATGACTCATCCAGCAAAAACACCAAGCCCTACTACATTGATCATTTCTTTATGTTGCATGGTTATAAAAGTTGTATTTTTGTTATCAAGTTATTTCACAGATACTTTGAAAGTAAAGAAAATTAATTCAGACTCATTAACATGAAGTAAGGTTAGGGGGGTGGAATCTGAAATGTTCTTTTTTCAATATAAAAATGATTTATGTTTGATGGAGTGGACTTTGATGATTGATTTTAAAACTCTTATTTTATATATGGTAAATTGACTTCAGCATGTGGAACCTGCAACCTTCTGATTGGGAGACGACCGCTGTTCTGACCGAGCCATGCCGCCATGTTACATACCAATGCTACTAATGCAATGCATATACAGTAATATAATATAATATAACACGTTACATACAATGTACTCCATCGCAAGACATTGTGTCCAACATGTGCTGCAGTTTGTATTAAAGAATGCTATAAATTAGGGATTTCAGCATTTCAGGCCTGACTGGATCTCCGCTCTCACTCCACTGCACTTCTGCTCTCCGCTGCAGGATCACTCGCGCCTGCCGTGTTCCTGCTGACTTCCATGCCCGTTTCCGTGCCCAGTCCCGAACCTACGTCTACCGATTGGCTCTGGGTATCTCCCAACACACGCTGCTTCCACTCACAGACAGCGAGCTGTGCTGGAGCCTCAGAAGCACGTGAGTTACTGTTTACACATCTTCACCCCCACCTTTTAGTGAACCTCACATTATTTTTCTTTTTGTCTTGCGCGCAAGCCCTAAATCTGACTATGTACACACACACACACACACACACACACACACACACACACACACACACACACACACACACACACACACACACACACACACACACACACACACACACACACAATAAGCTCAAGTCAAGCCTTGCAGAAACAATGGCATGTTAAACACATGAATAATCCACATGTGCCATGCCGGAAGTGCAAATTAGGGCCAGTCAAGCAAAGTGTTTTATCTGAGCTGACATCCTAAAAACAAACAGAGGGCGTGGAGGGCGAGACAGGGGGACATGGTGAGGATTGGTAGGAAAAGCTTAGATCGTGTCCTTATAGTTGTGATTGGTAGGGGTGCGCATGAAGAAAAAGATTTGGCCGTGTGTGTTTGAACAGTTGTCTACTCCTCTCGCTTCACTTTTTTGGGGGAAAGTAGGGCAAGATAAGCTGCGGGCTTATGCACATGCAGAACAACACCCACGCATTTTACCCTGACTGTGTGTGTGTGTGTGTGTGTGTGTTTCTTTTTTTTTCCTTCCCACATCCCACTTTCTCACTCCGTCCTTCTCTCCCTCGTCATTTCCCCCACACCTCTCTCCATTCTCCTTCCCTCATTTCCTCACTCTGACGTCTCTGCCTCGTTATCCCTCTCACATGTTCGCCATTCATCTCGTCCCTCCGCCCCTGAGCGTCTCGGCCTCGGCAGCGTCTCTGCGCTCAACTCTTTTGATCTGCCTCTCCCTCGTCATCACACCCGCCTCCTCTCTCCCACTGCAAGAAATACCAGTCACAATATTTTCCCTTTTACAAGATGGCTTGAATGTTCGAATGCTGCGATCACGCTGCACAAAGGGAACGATTGCATCACGCTTCATATGTGAAGTTCATATGCACAACAAACCATCTGATAGTTGGACTTTTATACTGTTTTGGAACATAGTCGCCATTGCAGCAGTTTCATGTGTGAAAAATCGTTCTATAGAGAGAGAAGGCTTGAAACCAAACTTCTCCACATATATGTGAAACGCTCACATTTTAAATTCTGAAGTTGTAACTAACATGACGTGCTCATGTGAGGTCACATTGACCCCGGATATTAACCACAAAGATCTGATCAATTCATTGTGGAGTCTATCTGAATATTCGACCCAAAGTTGTAGACAACATATTACTGTATTTATCCAACATCTTTTAAAGCATGTGATGTTGTTTACCCTCTCATATGCGACAACACATCATCAGTAGGGTAAAACTGTCTCACAGCGGTCTAAACTCGGTCTATAATCAGAAGAACCGTCATCCAACGATTAGAAAGCGATGGACATTCAGCCAACACAAGCCCGTGGTAACTTTTCTTGCACCTCCTGCCGTGATCCACATTTGATTTTGAACAAATCTTTTACGCCGGGTTTAAGGTTCGAACGGACAAATTCCCAGTGCTATGCTCGCTCGCGTCATATCCTGGCCACCACCGCCCCCGAGATAAAATCAAATGAAAAATGATAATAAGTGGAGCAGAAAAGTTGAGAACAGAATATGAAGTGCAAAGATTCCACAGAGACAACCAAAGCAATGTAAACCTGTGTAGGGATGTACTTATTCTCTGAGCTGTGTCCAACGTTGCTATAAGAAGTAATTATTCTCAAGTCCCAACTTTGGAACAACCTAATGAGTCCCAGGATCTGAGGCTGTGCACAAAGTTACCAGGGGTCAACGTTTCCTAAATGTATGCTGGTGTGTGCGACTCAACCTTGGCATGCTCTAACTGTGATCAGATCATTCTTAAAATCCAAAAACGCACCAGGAGATAACAGGTGGAAGGTAAAGATTTAGTTATTTGATCACATTTCCTCCTATAAATTGGACGATTAAGACATAAACGTTCTACAATCTGCCATTAAATGTTAGCAGTTTATTATTTGACTCTATATTAACATTTGTGTCACAAATGTGGAAATTTCCTTTAAACTTGTTGACTTCACCCATATTATCTCCTGATGACATTGACCTTTGACCTTTCACACTCAAAAGTCAACAAAAGTCAATGTGCTGCTTGCATGTGCCGGGCTGCCGTCCAAGTAGAAACTATTAACAACTCTACATCTAATGAGTTGACAGGAAGAGAAACCTTCCTGAATTTCATATAGAAATCCAAAAAAGTGGCCTCCAGTTTGATAACGTTGTAACAGAGGAAATGCATGGGCTTTCCTGCTAAAGGTTATAAAATCATTTCCACTGGAAGGATTAAAAAAAAAAAAAAATTAATTAGGCCCTTATCCTGGAGTTAACAAGGTATTTAGACATTTTTGGCACAGCTTCATCATGAGTGACTCTCATGTTGAAGTTTTCTAATTAAAACATTAAGAATTTAATTAGTGACTCAACACATACACTTTAATTTTCCCTCACGCTGCACCTCTCTCTCTCTCTCTCTCTCTCTCCCTCTCCCTCTCCCTCTCTCCCTGTCAGTTCATATTGAAGCAGTGGGACTGTGGAGAATCGGAGTACCACGGCCACTCTCGCTCTCTCCTTTAAATGAGCCGGTCGCTGACATGCTCTGCTCTCTCACGTGGCATTGTCCCTCACATTTTTCACATTATATAAGCCTGCCAATAAATTATTCTGCTTTGAGAACTAGAACATGGAGGCCTGACGTAACGTCATACTTAACGTTGAAGCCTCGCCTCGACGTTCAGGCAGGTCACTTTTGGGCCAGTCTCAATGTACTGACTTCACACCGGCCCTCCACCTTCACAGTTGTTGATCCAATCACCAGTAAACATGTGGTTTCTTCCTTCCTTCTCTCCGCAGGGAGCTCGATATAGACGCGATGCATGAAGCCGCGGCCCTGCTGGTCGGGACTCATGACTTCAGCACTTTTCGGGCTGTCAGCTCTGACATGCCTTTTAAAAACCCAGTGAAGACGCTGGAGGTGGTCGCCATTCAGCCAGGAAACTCTTTTGTGCAGTCACACTTCCACAGGTAGGTTACAGTTTCCTCATGTTGACGAGACGCGCTGAGAAAAATGTGTCAATGTTGGGGGGCAGTAGAGCAAGCTGTATCTCCGGTGTTGGCACAGGATTTATGAATTTTTTTTTTAATCATGTTGAAGAGTTTCATCAGTAACAGTGATTAGTTCACTATAATTATTTAAATGTGATTTTATAAACACCGGCATGCACAGCTCTCATATATACATTTGATCCATGCAGGATTGTTTTGCATTTATGTGTGTAGATCACTGATTTTTGCATATTTTTTGCAAATGCTGGCATTGACCCTTTCATTGGCCAGTGGCAAACTAACCCAGCTGGAGAACTAACTGGTGAGCTCAGTGGAGAGGAAAAGAGCCAAATGTCTCTGTCAGAAGTCTGGACGCCGCATGGGAAAACCAAAAAGAGAGGAAATGATGGACTTTGCCAACACAAGACTGCATGCTACTCCTCAACTGTTTGGTTTGTGAAAGCCAGAAAATACATTGCGTATCAGATGGCTCGGAGGAAATCGGTCAAATCTCACAATGAAAATAAATACCCAATGAAAATTAAATGTACTGCTATGATTTGCTTGTACTGAAATAACACAAACATTGTGCGAAATACTTAATTTCAGCATCGTGGAAAGTCACCAAATATCACTTTTGAACATGCTTGCTGGTCATTTAGGGTTTGAAATTGTATCCGCCCTGCACTGCAAACTGTTTTTAATATCGAGAGCAAGAAACATGGATCATTATGAGCTATTAGATCACACAGGTGGAAGCTCTTCTTGTGTTAACCGCATGTCAGGCAGGTTTATTTACGTCAGACAATGAGGATTCAGTATAATCCACATCGGAGATGGAGGAAGCGGAGGCTCGGAGAGAGAGCGAGAGAGAGCGAGAGAGGGAAGCGAAGCTTTGGGAGATTACACGTCCGTGGGGGTTTCTCTGCATGCCAAATATGACTTCCATGGGCATTAATTATTTGCCCTGAAAATATGGCGCACAATATGGACCCAGACAGACTGTTAGCAGTTCTGAGAGCAAATGTCACACATTCCCTCAACCCCGGCACACGAGCCGCATTACCAGGCTGTGAACGCCACTTTTTACAGATCTGCAGCTCCAAAGTCCCTGGCCGCATTTTAACCAATTAAAAACCTTTTATTTCACCCTGAGTACCCCCACGGATTCACACAATACGTGACACTGGTTTCAGTCTTCAGATCTTGGGCCGATTGAAAAGCTACATCTCAGCAGCATGTTTATTTTTTCATGAGCAACACTATTCTAAGTAAAAGTGATAAAATGAGAAGAAACCGGGATGAATTATTTAAAAAGCTAAAGGTTGAACTAAATTTTTGATCCTAAAACAGGGAAATGTGGGAAGTGCTGTTCGGTTCTCATTCAACAAGGAGAGAGACAAAAAAAGAAATATATATATATATATATATGTATATATATATATATATTTTTTTTTTTCCCCCTTCCTGAAATAGTTGATCTCATTTTCATACATAAGTGAACAGCTCCTCATTTCAGAGCTTTGTGCAGCCTGTGCTGAATTTCTACTCTAGGAACTTTCTCACTTTGAGTCGTATTTACTATAAAATTTATCTGCTGAGTCGGGGAAATCAACCACCCTTGGAGAGGTGGAGAGAGTTCAGGAGCAAGATGTGGGGAATAAGTTGCACTCCATGAAACTCTCATGTTCTTATATGCAGGAGTTGCGGCTTGAGTTCATTTCTTTACAGATTTAATTAATCTGTTTAACTTCAGACTGTTTATTCATTCCCACTCAATGTTGAGCGTGGCATCTTAATGTGGCCTGTTTGCTGGTTTTGGAATGCAACACTGACTCGGCACTGTGGGGACTGACTGATTTGCAATTAATTCTATGTTTCCTCTCCATTCATGCGCTGCATGTCAACATAATTAGGCGATCAGATTCAGTCTGACAGACGACACCGAAAATGTTAAAGAGACACTAATCTGTGTTTTTTTGATACTTTCATCTCGTGTACAGTACACACCGTCCATTGGATATGATTTTGTCACAGATCCATATAATAAAAGAAGAAAACATAAACAACACTCGTGCAATAATTAGAAAAATTATATTTCTGTGGTTTTTTTTTGTTTTTTTTGGGGTGCGAGCTTTATACTCTTCTACACTTGAATGTATTTAGTTGATCATATCGCCTTGTTTACTACTCGTCCGTCCATAGTATTCATGGCTTTGTCCCACTTCGAGTCACGGGGACGAGAGGCGAGCCCAGCTGACTGTGAGGAGTTCTATCTTTCGCTGAGTTTCTCTGCAGGCGGTAGATTCCTGAGCAGTCACATTCTTCATCACTGATCGTTCAGGGATTCATCTTTGAGGATTAAAGTACTTTTCCAGTATCAGCTTCTGTTGTGATCAAATGTAGTTGACAGAACCTAGAGGCATGAAAACCAAAGAGGCCAGAGATTTACTTTTACATTTATAGTTACTTGTGTTTGATTGCTGGAGCAGACATGACAAACACATTAGTCATTCTTGAGAGATTTTAAATTGAACATTTATTAAAAAAAAAAAAAAAAAAGGAACAACTCCATAATTGTTTTCAGTCTGATGGGAACTTTGTCTTAAATTATTATTAAATTAAGAAGGAAGAAAAAGTGTAAGTAAGGAAAAAACAAGCAATTTATATGAATACAGAATACAGTAGAATACAATTTATCAGTTTATGGTCCAAATGAAATAAGATTTGATTGCAGCCGATTTCAACTTTCAACTTTTCTCCACTGTGTCCAGAAATATGCACGTGAGATTCGTTGTATAGTTTCATTAATTTCACAGAATTGGTGTGACTGTGAATCTCTGTGTTTGCCCTGAGAGGATCATCTCCCACAGTGAGCTGAGCCTGAAGACGGCTGGATGGACGTCGTCACTGTGGCACGTTGTTGTTTTACATGTGGTTTAACACTTTGAGGATCCTAGAACTTTCCCTCTGTGTTTCTTCCCCTGATCTGCCCCGGCTTCATCGCACATGATTGAAGTCGATGGTTTTTGATCACGGTTTTGAGAAGGATGACTATTCGCTCCTCCCAGAGGAGTCTTGGCTGTTGTTCGAACCTTGTTGTTCCTCCTCTGGTTCTTCCAGTGACGGGGTTATTGTGCAGCTCGTGGGGCGTTGAGTGTTCTCTTACATGCAGGTTTCACCTGACTCCACAGCTTCCATCGGGACTCATTTAAACAGCTGAAGGAGTGTTACTGTGACTAATGCCCATCAATTATAGGATTTCAATTCCTTTCACACAACTGCACCACTTCCTGTCAATAAGACACCAACATTTCCGTTTGCCAATGTGCTTGCTTTCCCTCTAACGAGCTGGCCACGGGTCCAGGGCGTACCCCGCCTTTGCTCGATGCTGGAGATCGATTGATAGAAGAAGCTTCTTGGAACACGATAAAGCTAGCAACGTCTACGACACTCCACAAGAGCACAAAGCCTGTTCTTCTATTCTCTTCTTATTAAGTTGTGTTCTCTCCGTGTCCTCCTCCTTTATTCCAGAGGAAAGAACAACTTAACTACAAGGCTCCATTATGGTGTTTTGTTACCTCATTAAGACTGTCTAGGTAGTGTTCATGCACCTCACACTGTTCTCTTCCTTTCTCTTGTCCACATCTTTACACATCGGTCACATTTTCATTGGTCGCTGGTTGACTTGAGATATATTTTTGAGGAGATGTGAAACTTGTTTGTCTAAAAATGAGTTGGAGGAACGAATGTGCTTCTAGTATGTGTCTATCGTATTTAAATTATTCAAAAACATGCGCACCATTATACACCGGCTTGCTTTTTTTTGTTGTCATTTAATACACTGTCCCGTAGAGAGTCCACGAGCTAACTAGCCTGCTATAGAAATCTGTCTCTGCATTTCTTACATGTCAAGTGTAATCAGACTGCAAGCGCTGAGTCAAATTTGCATTTGACCCAATTCTTCCCATGTGCCTGCTCAGTTCACTCTTTTCCACCCCCCCCCCCAAAATAAATCCCCAAAAAGTCAGAGAGTTTCAGAGAAAAAAGAAAGCCTGGTTCGACTTAAATGCTGAAATAACAAACATCAGGAAAAGAAATGAAATGTCAGATTGAAAGAGGAAAAAGTAGATTTAGAATTTCAATGGCATTACACGTAATCCTGTCTGGCCTAAGCTGCAGTGCCGTATTCAGTATACGACATTTAAACAAATCTGTGCATGAGAAGAGTCCCGTGCTCCATCTAATGTCTGGCATGAATGTCACATCATCCGCCTCCAACTCCATCCACACAGATGGGAGGAGCGTGGACGCGTCTGATAGAAGAGAGATAAAGGAGAGGTGCATGACAGGCATGAGACTGCTGCCTTTTTTTCCCCAACTTGAATGAATATTTAAATTTTGGTGATTGGTAAGGATTGTACTGGACCCGACTTAAGTCTGGAATATTCTCACTGTGAGGCAGGAGTGCTAACCACTACTCTTAACATGCAGCCAACCTTTACCGATTTCTAATACTCCATTATATTGACTTTCACAGAGAGTTGCAGTTCTTGGAGCTGACATTTACAAGTCGATCTTTTCTGTACAAGCAGGTTAGTTCCTTTTAATCAAGAACTTTTGTTTTAAATGAATGATCATATGTGATTGTGCTGCAGTTCATTATAAGAAAGTAGCACCATCTGCTGGTGTTGACTGAGACCATTGAGTCACTCAGAGTACCGAGTCCAACGAATGCTCTGGATAATAATGCTATGGTCTCTTTACTTAAGTATTCAGAGTTTGTGTAAGTGTTGTGTTGTGTCTCTTTGGTCCAGATTCGGAGGCTGACCGGAGCCCTGGTGGCAGTAGGTCAGAGGAAGCTCTCCATACCCGGGCTGAAAAGCCTCCTGGAGGTCCGGGACAGTCTGGCCTACCCGCAGGGTCTGGCTGCTCCGGCCCAGGGCCTCTTCCTCACTAAAGTGGACTACAAGGAGACGGGTGAGTTTTTTTTTTTTTTTTAGATCAACCCTCTGTAGGAAGGCTTTGAGTAGGGCAACTGACGGACCTGCCACCAGACCTTGCAGCCTAAGAGCCCATTTGAAGAGATCAATCAGATATTGGTCTTAGAGATAATGGTAGGATGGTACTCATTACAACCACATATCAATATTTCAAATGACTGCATCACTGTATTTTTTCATTGTGAACTTCATGCATGTTGTTGAAAATTAAAGACATGCAATCAGTCCTTTTTATTAAACCAGCTCCCATAAGGATATCTAACCATAACATTTAGGTTTAACTGCTTGATTGTGCTAAAAAAAAAGATGCAGCTCATCTTAATAACTTCTGTTGTTTCTGTCCTCTCAGACCTGCAGCTGTTGGAGGAGCAGCGACCTTCCACCAGCAACTCAAAGGATGGATGCACTTGAATACATTTTGACAGATTTTTAAAAAAAACTGTTTTAAGAACTGTTTGCATTGTGTATTTCTCACCAACGTGACTGAATGACTCCACACAGACATGAATAATCATTCGGCTACACACACATGTGAACATCTACGTTCGTTTAATTCAACATAGTGAGAATACAGAACTGTGTCCTTGGAACGCATCTCGGCTACAGACGACTGCACATCTTGAACCTATCATCGTCCGCCTTCAGGTCACAACAACTCGAAGCCCGGTCAGACAACTTGTATATTGATAAGCTGGGTTGTCCAGTTTCTCAAAAATGATCATAGAGGGTATAAAACATGTGCAGACGGGTGTTACATCCTATTGCCAGAACTGGCTCTCGTACAGCGGTGTAACAACACGGGATTAACAAAGTGCTCACACACACTCACTGATATTGTATTACATCCCAATCCCCCCCCCAAAAAAACTGCATCCACGGCTTCTTTCCCCCAGGGTATTCAGCACTTGTGTCTAATCTGGCTGCATTGTTCGATAAGTGGCTTTCAGTACGTTGTCCACAGTCCACTGAAAACGCTCCTCCACAGGCAGTTTTCGCTCTGCCGCCGGAGCCACATGAGGTTTGTATAAGGTTCAGACTGACCAGTCACTGGTCTTCAAGTTCCAGTTCACTAATCAAATACACCACACACACTCCACCCCCCCCCCCCCCCCCCTTGATTTAGCAGGGTCCGCTCATTTAGGCTCAATGTATTCAAAGTGCAGCGACTGCAGAGATTGAACCTCATGAGGAATGTTTTTCTGCACTTCTTAGAAGTGACTAACTCAATAATTCAGTCACACTATTTCTGTAACACAAAATTTTAAATATGTACACAAGTACATGTTTTCAATCCACGTGACCATGTTGGAGCAGACACTGTGAATCTGATTAGCATAGGTCCTCTGGTCCTCACATCAATTCACCATTTGGTTTCAAAAGGATAAGTCACACATCCTAGAGACGCCCAGAATTCAATATATATAATCAAAATTTCAAGTGTTAGTCAGACTTAATAGTCCAATGTTGAATATCAATAACAAAATCAAATGTATAATGCACTTGAGGAAGGCATTGTTTGCTTTTTAACTCACAATCCTTAACGGCACAGCCAGTGACGACCGTAGCTGAGCTTAATTCAAACTGGAGACCCTGACTGAGAAGATTGACACGAAGAAAACAGATCAGACCTGAATGGCCTTGTGAATATAAATGATTTTATGACACAGATGAAGAGTGGGGAGAGAAAAAAAAAAAACCGCTTGGCTTTGACACCGAGTATGTCCTGACGATCGCCCATTTTAGACTCATTAAAAATAACAATGGCATGCGTGAAGAGACGATGCGATCGGCTGATGATCCACTGCTGGTTAAACACAAAACATTGACGACATGACTCGGTTAGTGGTGCGTCATCACTCTAGGCAGCCTTTTGTTTTGGCATTAAGACTACACACCCTGATGCTAGGAGCTGAGGGTTTGTTCCCCCCGGAATAATTAGTGTCATGTGAATACAGGTGGATAGCTTTTGATAAGAACTATCACAGGTTGATAAGTTTGCATAGACCCTTACACCCCCAAATCACCACCGCCGGCTCATTACCTAATCTCGATAATTAACTAACACCTCAGGCAGCATACCCGACTTCACCCTTTGCACTGGTTTTGGTAGTTCAAGCGAAGCACATTGAAAGCTGGAACAGTTGACGTGATAAGTTACATTCAGTTTCACTGTTTCTATTAAACGTGGCACATTTTCTTTCTCGCAAGAGTTGCTGTGAATTTCTTCACGGACTGCATCATGCCACCACTACAGCCAACACCGAGGGGATTCTTGTTAAGCGTACCACCCTCAGTGAAACACGGTCAACTATGTCTGCTTCTATAGCATCACAATACACGGCGATAAATTCAGGCTTTATTTAAAGAAGTACAAAGAGTGAAATGTGGTATGTTCCAGAGACTCCAAAAAAAGAAAAAAAGGAGACATCCACATGTAAACATATGCAGTTTGTTTGTGGGTTTGAGTTTTCTCCAACAGCTAAAACAAAAAAGTAACGTAAAAAGCATTAAAACACTGTAGGAGTGAACAGTCCTTGGAGAGGGAGGAGGAACTTTCTTCTCGCCGTCACACGGCGTCCTTTAGCTGGAAATTTTCTCAATTTCATCCAGATCATCCGTGTCTAACTTTTCAATTTTTTTATCTGTAGAAGGAGACAAAACAGTTTAAAACCTTTGTTCTATTGGGTTTCTAGAAACTGCTATTAGAGGTGTGTGTGAAGCTGCTGTGGGACTCACTGAAATGCTCCTGGATCCTGTTCATGATGTTCATGCTCATCTTGCTGTCCACCATGTTGATGGCCAGTCCCCGTTTCCCAAATCGACCCGTGCGTCCAATTCTGTGCAGGTACGTCTCGTTGTCGGGGTTACCGTCCTTATCGACTGGCAGGTCAAAGTTGATCACCACGGAAACCTGCTCAACATCGATACCTGGACAGTGGGAAAATGAGCAGGAGAGAAATGGGAAATAATGAAATAGAGTAATATCGAGATATACAAAGGACAAGATGAACATCTATCTCACAGGGCGTCTGCAGTGCAGTCAAAACATCATTTCTATCCTCATTTTCTATACTTGGACAACACATGTGGCTGAAATTGAGTGGGTCAGGGCAACGTAGAAGAGAACATGTTGGTGAAAAAGACCACTGAGGGAAATGGCGATATACAGGCTCAGCTACAAAAAGACTAATTAATTACACCGTCATCCATGGCTGTTTTGGCCTTCAGATATAAGTTTGCCTTTATCATACGCATTGCTGTTCATCGGACCATGCATCGAGTAACAGCACAGGTAGAGCCAGATTCAACTACTTCATCACAAAACTGCCTATAGAGTGTGCTTTAAATTGTTTTTAATTTAAACAATAACCTCACATGCACTCATATTTCTGGGTTCAATTCTATAAATCATCCCTGTATCCACTACAAAGCTGTGTACTGTCCCGGCGATGAAAGCACGCAACATGATGCAGGTGTTTCCTGGGAGCGTTCGTTCTTTACCTCGAGCACAAACATTAGTTGTAACCAGGACCTTCTCCTTTCCATCCCGGAAGCGTTCGATGACGGCGGCCCTCTGCTCCACCTGCATTTCTCCGCTGAGCAGCGCGACCTGGTGGCCTTCTCGGGACAGCTCCCCCGCCAGCCAGCCTGCAGTCTTTCTTGTCTGGGTTACACAGAGGGAGCAGTGTGCATAAAGGCTTATCTGGCTTCTTCAGTTTAATGGAAATAAAGATTTGACGTAAAAAAAAAAAGACCTTGTGACAAAGCCCCTGCAGGGATGTCCTTAAATAAAGACCTTATTCATCATAAACAATACTAAAAAAAAAAACAAAACACTGGCTATGTACTCACATGGCAGAAGATCATGGCCTGGGCGATGGTGATGGCTCCATAGAGGTTACAGAGAGCATGGAACTTCTCCTCCTTGCTGTTGCACAACACGTAGTATTGTTTGATGGTGTCTAATGTCTCCTCTTCCCTCTTCAGCTTGATGATGTTGGGATCAGGAACGATGCGCTGAGCGAAGCTCCAAACAGACTCTTCAAATGTGGCAGAGAACAGCAACATCTGGCAGTTCTTAGGCAGCATCCTGCACAGCGAAGACGGAGAGAGTGTTTGATCAGAGGCTGAGGACTTATGAAGTCCTCTAAACTCCAATGTCCAGTCAAGTTATCCTCCGATATTAAAAATGCAGACATCCCTTTGTATAATGAGTCACTCTTCTCATTACCAGATAGCTTTTAGTCTTTTCTGTTGTCAGATTACTCTCCATCTTTAACGCTGTAAAAATAAAAAAAGTTTGGGAAAGTACTTTTTTGATTAATATCGATATGAGACATGCCATTGAGAAGCCATTTCTTGAAATTGTAACTTGGTAGGAGTCACACATTTCCTATAATCTATTACTTCTGATCCTTCACATTTCCACTATCAATGATATTAATCAATTTAAAACATGTATTTTTTTTTCTAGATTTTGAGTAAAGGTATTATTCCAGAGGACATCACCGTTAAATCACAGGACAGTCCTTCCTTATTTCTTACACAAGTTGTCAGTAAGATTAAAGACTCATTTATGCTGAACGTGTGCCGCAAACAGACCAGTCCGCTTCCATTAATGTAAACCAGCCGTCTCAAACCTTTATAAAACATATTAAGTGCATCATATCTAATTTAATTATTCCACATATAATTTAAATATAATTATTATCTCATATTATGGACATTTAATATTGTGCTGTAATTTATATAATGTAACTCAGACTCAGTGGAGCTTTGAGCTCATTTCCACCTGGTTCTGATTGGAGACGGTGAAACCCAAAGAGTGTTCCCTATATCCCATCTACTCCGTAAGACACTGCGCCTCAACGTGCTCTGCCATTTCACCAGTTCATCTCGTTACGGTGACGGACAAAACAGGAGCCTGCGCTACCTTCTTCACTGCAGCCTCTCCTAATAGTTCACGGCAGGATTAGATCGTCATCGATAGCAAAGCACTTTGCTTTAGCCACTAAAAACGGGGCTCTCAGTGCAGACACATTTGATGAAGTGGTGACCTTCAGTAACAGTTATCGTCGCTCCTGTTCTTGTTTTTTTCTTTCAAAAATCTCCAAAGGCTCGACTTTTAAAGCAGGGTGCTCGGTCTCCATGTGGTGAAGCAGTTTTGAGGGGCTTTTTGTGGGTTCATTAGATATCAAGTCACCACATATTATTCAGAGTGGACTGGGAGCATGTGAACGACCTGATGAAACCATAATTTAAGTAGGATTCTAAATATTTTCTTTCAATTCTAACTTTTTCGGTGGCAGGTTGGGAGCCTTTCGGTCATCTCGTTTGTCTCAACGACACATGGAAAAACTGACAAGTGCAAGAAAGAAGCGCTGATGGAAGTAAGCATTTTTCAACATAAAACTCATCACAGACTAAGGGAAATTTAAATGTATATTTTCAAAAGAAATTTTTTGTTGTTGCCTGGTACCAAATGATCCACGGACCAGTACCGGTTCGCAGCCCAGTGATTGGGGAACCCTGTAGGGAAACATTTCCATGTTTCCAGTGAGCGTTTGGCAATTAATCCACCAGAGGGCGCTGCTCTGACTTGACATTCTAAAGAAAATTCTTTTTCAAATAAAAGAGAAAATTCAACAATTAACATTGAGACTGTAAAGGTGTTTCAGGGTTGCAGGCGGTGGTGTGTGAGGCTCTCATTCCATTTCTATTACCCCTTTAAATCCCAAACACTGCCTCCATGACTCCTGGCTGTACTGCAAAGATTAGTTCGTATCCGGAAGCTTCCAGGGGATGGACAGATGGACGGATGGACAGAGACTGGATGACTTCCATTTGCATCTCTAAATTTCTGTTTCTATAGAAATGTTTGAATTTTTTTTTTCTACCTGGTTCTACCATTTCCTCCCTGCAGATGTGGGATTGTAAAGTTTTTTCCTTCCATTTGTACTCCATGTGTATACAAGGATGGACTACTCTGTCAAAGTATTTAAGCACATATCCTGCGTATGCACATCCAGCATAGTTCACACGAGCTTTGACAGATTTTTTTGCAGATTCAGACACCTTTATTTATCCCACAACAGGCAATTAATTTGTAGATTGAATTTCAATCCACCTGGCTAAAACCTGCAACTCCATAAATGATACAAAAGATACCAAACAAATAGAGCCGCACAATCAATTCAGTTTTGGTGATACAATTGTGCAAACACTCCAGCGACTCTGCTTTCTCTAAACTAGGATCTACATTCACATTTACACCAGGTGACAGGCAGAATTTACCCTGTACAGGTCACCAGTCCATCACAGGTCTAACACGAGAAAAAGAAAACAGACTCACAACCACAGAAGGACAACATTACCCAAATACACATGCCTCTGGATGAAGAAAGCCACATTATCTAGGCACAGTAAACTCAGACAGAAAGGTTGCAAGTTCAAACAAACAAGGAACCTTGTTGTTGTAAGGCAACAGTGCTAACCACTGCCTGTAATGCTGCCCCACAGTGTTTTAGTTCTCAACTCACCGCTGGATACGGATACTCTGGTCCTGGTGGCCCTGCGTGGCGATCATGACGTCGGCTTCATCCAGCACAAACACTTTGATCTTCTTGGGGTCTATAAACTTAAATTTACTGCACCAGTCCAACATGGTGCCAGGAGTGCCAATAACTATCTGTTCCTGCAGTTTCATGCCCCGCTGCACTGAAACGGACAGAAGAACAAGTGTTCATAAAGGCAGGAAGCAATCAACCGGAACAATTCAATCTGCCACAGAACAGATGTAGCAAAGCAGAAAGTGGAAAAGCCTTACATTTATTTCCTCTAATGGCGTAGACCAGTTTGACCTCAGGGTAGTATTTTCCCATCTGCTCGATCACCTTGCCGGTCTGAAGTGCCAATTCATAGGTGGGCGAGACACACAGGCACTGATAGAAAAAAAGAGATGAGGAAAAAACAATGTGAATACTGCTGTTGGCTTTTTCTTTTTGACTTTTTCCAAACTACAGAATATCTTTGGAGACATTATACAGCAATTTGAACATAAATCAAAGATATACTTCATTTCTTATGACACTTCGGATTTACTCTGATTTTGTGGATGTGAAATTGTTAAAACATGCTGAGTAAATGCTTATTTCCATTCTGATCCAACAAATCTGGCAGCTATTCAATACTACTGTGTTTTTGATGGAAGTTCCTGTGACACATAGGGGTTAGTTTTAATTCCCTGCTTTCTGGAATTGTTTTTTTGTTGTTGATTTAATTACAAGTCTAGGAGTTTATCAGAAATAGTTAAGTGTTTTAGCTACAAACAAAGTGAGTCAAGTGAATACCAACCTGAGGATATCTGTTGTTGGGGTCTACGTGGCTGAGCATGGCCAGGACAAAGGCAGCTGTTTTCCCTGTTCCTGACTGAGACTGAGCGATCAGATTCTGTGGACTGAAAGAAAAAAAAACCCCGGCGCCGAGATGAGTTTTGCTCATAATACAATGGGTGACTGTCATCCAATTGACCTTTGGCTGAGCCCCGCCCATGAAAACATACGAACCAATAGCATTGAAGTTGGACTTTGACATCCTGAGCTCAAAACACCGAGCTTACCTGCTTACGGGGTTGTGTTTGTCACAGCGGCAGCAAATTACACCGCTTTTCTTCTTTGTCTTTTCATGTAGCATATTGCACATTGCAACTGACTTCACCCTGCCATTCGCAAAAGTTGGGACAGTCCGAATATCTGAAGTAGCTCTGGAAACATGCAGTCATCTACGACAGCTTGTCCGAGTTAGCAACAGTAACTAACGGGGGTGGGGGGGTGAGGCTTCACCAAAGGCCAATTACGTCAAGGATCTAAATGATCCATCAAGCTGAGAGATTATAAGAAAGAACTTTTGTGAAAGAACACTCACGGCTCAGCCAGCATCATTGGTAAGGCAGTTTCCTGGATTTTGGATGGCCGATTGAAGCCCATGCCATACACTCCTTGAAGTAGCGGTTGTTTGCTGCACGAAGGAAAAAACAATGTTCAAATCACAACTTCAATATGTTAAAGTGGAAACCCCCCTTTTTAAAAGTTACAAGTTAATGAAGGTTGAAATAACAGCGTCAATTTATACTATGACACAGACCATCAGAACTACCCCCTTTGATACAATATCAAAAAGGAGAAATAAAACCTCGGGACACAAATTAGAAATGATGGTTATTCTTTGAGCCAACGACCTGCAAATGTTGGTGAAAAAAAAAAAAAAGCAAAACTCTGAAGAAGAATGATTGCACGCAAAACAGTGAAATATTAAAAATCTGCCAAATATGTTTATTTAGAGGGAAAGGTTATTATTAACATGCCCATATTGGAAAAAATTTTGCCTGCTTAGAACATTCAAAGTGACAAGACAGAAAATACTAATCACTACGCTCTTTTAAAGCACCGATATATTCGAGCAGCATGCCACCTCAGCATCTGTCATGTTGTTATTAGCTGTCATAATTTCCCCTTGATAAATTATATTTTTCTGAATCTGATATCATTGCAGTTCATGTCAACAGTTAAAGGCAGACCAGAGACCCTCAGGCCACCTCAGTGCTCAAAACGCACTTCACTTTTGGCTCTTTTTCCTATAGCTTCATCTCACACTAGGTAGAGTGTCGAGCTTCAAATACTTGGGTGACAACATCACACGGGACCTCTCAAGGTGCTAAGAAACTTTCACAACTGCACCATTAACAGTGTTTTGACTGGGAGTATCGCCACCTGGATGGGTAGCAGCACCCAGCAGGACTTCTGGGCCCTGAGGAAAATGGTCTGCTCAGTGAACCACACCATCAGAACCACCACCCTCAACCTGAAGGATCATGTACGACAAATGATCCAGGTTAAAGGCCAGGAAGATGAGCCCAACAACATACTGTTCTCTATGCTGCCATCAGGGCAGCGTTACCACTGCCTGAAGGCAAACTGACAAGAGGAGGAGGAGGACCTTCTTTCCTTAAGCTGTCCGCTTGCTGAATGTGGCACAATAGACTGTGTGTGTGTATGTAAGTGTGTGTGTGTGTTTCACATCTAGAACAGCTGCTAATCACATTTCACTGCATGTTACACTGTGTATAATTATGCTTGTGACAAACAAAAGGTCTTCACCTGATATTACTGAAAAGTATGAAACATATGCAGGACCACTTACAGTCGCAGTTCTTCAAAAGACTTGACTGAGTAGAGAGGAGAGTTGGGATCCTTCTGAAGAACTTCCACTTGGTTCGTTGTGTTGACAAGATTACTCCGGATCAGCTTGTTTAGCAACGATTGTGCTGCTTTGTCCTCTGAAAAAGACAAATGGAGACTAGTCACACAAGAGACAACCACAATCAAATAAAACCAATAAAGAATGCTAAATTACAAAATGAATGAAGATCAATGATTGCAATGTTACAGCAATAGCATTACTCTGCATACTGGATAAAAGCAAATAAGTAAAAATGAATGACTATAGAGTAAATGAAGATGGAAGAAAAATCCCCTATGATACACATAAAAAGCCCTTATGGCAGCAGTCAGGTAAAACAGTACTGTGCTGTACTGTTAATGTGTACACTCTTTCCTAAAACATGCATCATAAGTTGGATTTATACTTCAAACTCGACCCACCTTTGTCATCATCCTCTGCCGTCTTTGCTTCTCCTTCAGCTTCTGGTTTGGCAGATGTGCTGCTGGCATCTGCCGCGTTTGCAACTGTGCCTGCAGGATGTGACACTTAAAATCTACCCTGAATCTGGTGTCCGTGTGATGCTCTGCTGCCTTGTTTAAGGTACATGTACTTACCATTTTCCTCTGGTTTGTCTTTTATCTGAAGACCACCGATCTACAAAAAAAAAAAAAAAAAAAAGAGAGGTCAGATTTGTTGGTGTGAGGTGACTCAACTAGGGTTGAATCGGCTGGTTACTTCCACCCCAGCAGAGCTATTTTGGAGGCTCTTGCATCATTTTCGTGGTGGACGGTTAGCTGCTATAGCTAGCAGCACGCAGCGGCCGGGCGAACTCAACTTAGCCGGGAACAAACCTACCGCGAGTTTCACTTTCGAGTCAGCGGGATTTCAGGTCACCGCTTTAGCCGCTCACGGGGTTGTCACGGAACAATATCAACAGCTCAGATTAAAAGCAGACGCCGTGCCGGAGCAGGCCACAACATCCCACAAGCACGCTAACAACAGGTTAGCTCGTGTTGCGTAAGTTTCATTCTCACCGACTCCGCCGCCGCTTCTTGTTCGTCCACCGCCTGCGCCCAGGAGTCCGTAGCCATCGTCACACAGTTCCTACGGGAGCAACTGTAGTTCAGGGAAATAAAGCTGTAGTAGAGTTGTTCAGACGGAAAGCGCTACAATGTTGGAGTAACTCTTCCCCACAATGGCGTGCCGAACCCAAATCTGGACAGCGGTGTCACCAGTAAATGCGTCCGGCGGAAGACAAGCGCGTCCCTTCCCACATGAATAATATGTCCCACCCTTTATTGAAAGCTCGACGTGCAACCGGTTTTCAAATGTTTCGTTTGAAGGAATTACTAAATAAATTAAGGGCAATTTTAATAAAAACGGGCGATCGTTTTGATTAAAAAAAATGAAAAAAAAAACAGGTGAAAGGATTAAAGAAAAACCTACGGAGTCTGTAGAGGGCGCCACGGCGCTCTGCACGAGTCCTTATTGCTACTGCATGAGAAAATCTGAAAATTCTGAACACTGAAGCACTCGTACATTCAACCTTCAGTCATGATAAAAAGTCCTCACAGTCAAATTATGTTTATAAAACCACCAACCACCCGGACCATCGCATAATGCAACTGTGTCATTGCAATAGTGGGTTACAACCAAATTACTCCACCAAAAGACATGCACAGATTTGATGATGCTGAAACTCTGAGCCAGAGACTGTATAGGCTACCTAAAAATAGAGTTAGGATTACCATGTGTGTAATTGAACCAAGATTGAATCAGGATCCCAGATCATCAAGTCGCCCAACTGCTCCCCTGGGTGGCCCCCCAGCGTCATTATATAATACAGACAAATAAGGTGTCTAGCTATCTGTCTATCTATCTATCCATCTATCTATCTATCTATCTATCTATCTATCTATTGATTGATCTATCTACATGGAGTACATTTCTATCAGTCCCTCTGTGGGTTTCTAAATACTGAAAAAAAAAACTGAGTTAACATAAGTGTCCTTCCATACTCTATGCTTCCTTTGATTGAGAAAAACAATGCGTCATCCAAAGTGCTTTCGGGATCATTACTGACAGCCTTATTAGAATAATGAAGAGGAGACAACAGATATCAGTACCCCCAAAACCTCAGAAACATGAATGAACTGCTGTGATGCAACCGCCGTATCATCATCATCATTAAAAAGTAACAAGGAGTCCAGTCCAGGGAGAAATTGGACTCAGGGATAAAAGTCAGCCCTGAAAGTATGATTTATTGCAGTTTTTCAACCATATGTACACTTCGACCACTCTGACTTTTAAGATGACAACACCAATTATATACAATCATTTTATGGAGAACTCACGAAGCACATTTTCTACTCAAAACTGGGACACAAAGTAAATGTGTATTTTTTTGTGGGAAAAAAATGTGAACACCCGGATATTGTTCTAATGAATTTGACCTTGAATGGAGGTTAGTTGGTACTCTTTAGTTGTTGTTAGTTCATTGTTACTTTTTAGTTACTACTAGTTGTTACAAGTAGTTACTCTTGCCACTTGCTATTTCCCATGTAAAGACTTTGTAGAACTAATCGCTGGAACAAACTTTTGTTTTTTGAATGATGAATGAAAATACTAAGTAGTAGCGGTCTAGTTGAATTTTGAACCTGGAGCCCTTTTATATGCATCCCCTTTAAACAAACGAAGCATACAGTTTTGAGGGGTTTGAAATGGAAAATTCAAATTGTTTTCTAGTTTAACTTAAAATGAAATAGACATCTAGTCTACTCATGTGGTTAAATTGTCACAGAGGGAATAACAATGGATTTTTGCCTCCCATGAGAAGAATTGCAAAAAAAATGAAAGAAAAAAAGGCTGTGAATGGAAGCGACACTGTACATTTCGATGCGTGACACAACACAACCAAACAAAGATAGTGTATTACCCAAAGAACTTTATTTGTTTTAAAAACAAGCGTCAGTCAGCAAGTGACATCACAATACCAACTTGCTTTTCTTTTTTTTCTTTAGTAATCTTTGCTGTGTAGGTCAAAATGATTAGCTGCTTTTTCATGTTTTTAATGTCAGCAACCCTGGAAATGTTCCTCTGACACATATCTCTACTGTGGTCCCCTTTGTCATTGATACTGGCAGCTGAATGTTAGTAAGTGTCACATGTGTTACAGATTAAGATGCCATGAGTTGGTAAAGGTTAATTGTCTAAAACATATCGTCTAAAACACACACACACACACACACACACACACACACACACACACACACACACACACACACACACACACACACACACACACACACACACACACACACACACACACACACACACACACATCATTCCAAACTTATAACAAAAGGATGTAAGTAATTGCTACTCAGGACAAACACAAAGACATGTAGGGAGGAAATTGGAGAAACCCTGTGATTACAAACACGACACAAAAAAGGCCCCATAGCTGGTACTTGACCCTGGTTCTTCTCCTTGTGAGGCGAGTGTACTCACCACCACACCCTTGCCTTCAAATTGGTGCCACATTTTTCAATAGTTATACATGCACAGCACAGAATGGATAGTTTTACACTTTAATTAGAAGAGCAGAACTTTTCAGTCGTACATGTATTGTTGCATAATTGTTCTGCAGCGTCGTCATCCCAGTTCAATGGAAAGTAGGCTATTAACCAGAGTTGGCCTCCACTAAGGACCACGCTGGAGCACTTGGGGTCACCTCTGGAGCAGGGCTGCTGTGGAAGGCTGCTCCTTAATTGAATGCAAAATTGATTTCACACATTTTGTCTGTTCCACTGGGATAGATAGATAGATGATGACAGGTCTGGATTGCGCTGAAGGAGATTACATTGATCTCTGTGCTGCTGTCATCCAACGGTCAACGCCGCCCGCCGTGAGTGCGTCATTTCAAGTTTATCTACATGTAATGTGTGCACATATATTAGTGGGCATGCGTCAGTACGTGACAGAGGATATATAGAGAGCCTCTCACATCGTCAGTTTGGAGACAAATTTGTCAAAGACTTGAAAGAGCAGAGTTTATTGTTGCCTCCAATCAGCTGCCTTGCCGGAGGTATCCATGGCAACTGATAGAGTAAAAGTAAGGTTTGAGGTCTCCAGAGAATTTGGAAGAGACAGAGAGAAGGACTTTGTATTGCCACATAAGGACTCATTTCAAGCTCTGAATATGACAAAAAGGATATCAAAGTGGAGTGGTCATAGTGTGAACAATCTGCAGAAAGATAAACACGCAGCCCACGAATATATAATGTAACATCACACAAACACGACTCCACACTCATGCATTGAGAGTATGTCAGTGTTTATGTAGGCAGTGCATGTTGGCTCTTATCATCCCTCCAAATGTAGACAGGAACACTTGAGCAGGATGCTCAGAGGTTGAACTTGTGTCCTCGGGTTAAAGTTTGAGCTGTTTCTGGTGAATCATATGAAAAATAAAACTGTCGAAAGAGGTTTCTAATCGAATGAGAAGAGAGATGGTTAAAATACATGCTTTTTTTTGTACTTTAACAAAGACACACCAAGGATATGTTATAAGTTGAGGTGTTATTAACATAATTTTAGTGTTAATGGGTGAGCTTGTGACTTTTAACTGAAATTGTTCATGTTATAAGAGAAAGGCAGAAGTTTCAAGAAACACTTCATGTTTTTACATTTTTAATATTATCACTCCCTTTTCCTTTTGTTCTTTTCGATTTCAGTGAGACACTATAAAGTTTATGGTTCATTCTGCAGTTGTTTATTTTGGAATATGGGAGGTTTTATTTCTCTGTGGTGTTACCAAGTGTCATGTAATCCCCAGTGGGCTGGGCGGTTTCAGTGGTGACACAAAAATAAAAAATGTATTTGGTTGTCCATTCAATCATTCATACACTGCCTTGAGGCCGTTCTGAACTGTGAAAGGGTGAATAAGCACCAGCGGTCAAGCTTGTGCTCAGCTTTGGGCCAGAAAAAGGGAGTGCTATATTATATCAAATGATTATTGCTGGACCATCCATCCATCCATCCATCCATCCCATCCATCCAGGTCACTGGTCCATCGAACCCTGGAACCATTTAATAAGAAGCACAATTCATCAAAAGTCATAATTTGAGGACATAATGAGCACAATATCCTGATTAATTTCATTGGATGACAAAAAAAGATAATTCACAATCAGGTTCAAGATATGAACCCAAAAGCAGAAAAAAATTAACTGGCAGAAAACAAAAGATAATATCAATTTCCTCTTTTACGGACAGAAAGTGGCTTATAAGAGGGTAGTCTTCCTATAAAAAGGATCAGAGTGCAGAGAGATAGGCGACAAACAGGCTGGCATCGAGCTGTAACAAGTACAGACAAGCCGAACTGAACAGAAGGTAACAGGCTTAGACGACTCTGCAACACACAATCTGGAAGGAAGAAAGCATTAGCTGTTCTCTGTTTGCACTGAGGCTGAGGAAGGGCTGTGCTCGAAGTGACGGGATAGGTGAGATGGAGACAGGGCATCAGCATCTGCTGGACAGGTGCAGAATGGTGCCTCAGATAGGCAGGAGGCTTAGCAGGATTACGGTCATGTCTGTTTTTGTCAGTTTTGGTGCCTCATTAAATGTTGGAGGCTTCAACTTGAAGTCTGTTTGTCCTTCCAGGAGGACATTAGTGATATCATCAATTTGTTGAGACTCTTGTCTCATGCCACAATATGAAAATAAGTCCAATATCCACAGTCTTTTGAAGTATCATGAATGGATCTTTTGCCAGAAAAAATACATTTTGTCATGATATGCATTTAAAGTATCAGGTATTGGCAATGATGTTGGTGATGACTCCTCTTAGCTTGCAAAACAGTTAGAGCGAGAGCAGAACTCAGAGCTCTATGCAAGCCTGAACAGTTCTAACACAATCCAACGTTCCCGACCTGCATCTGATGGAAAGTTCATGCTTCCCAGCAGGAAAATTGAAGCTTCAGAGGGAAGATAGGGAGAGGTAGTGGACGTGGGCCTGATGTCACTCAATAGGGTAGCAGTTTCCGTGAAAGTTAAGAAATGTCCTTATTAGAAAATTACCATCACTTCAGACAAATAGTCCCACTTGTAGCTATGAAGAAGCTGTATAAAATGTGCATATCTCAATGTGAACACAAAGTGTACATTTCCCTCTTGTTTGACCTGTGTGATGAAGGGTTTGCTTGTCTCTTTTATGGAGTCTGACAGGTGCGTTAAATCAGCTCCTGTGGAGGCAACCATGTTGAACACTGTATGAACAGTGTGCTACCATATACAATTTATTTGATGACATTGCTGAGCGTAAACCAGGAAATCCTTAAATGACATAGATGGCTAAATTAAACAAATTTTTCCTGGGCCTCCTGTTCAATGTGTATGTGTTTCTCACGAGTACTAGATGGTCGAAATAACAGTGTGAATCTAATAGTCACAAATCATTGCTACCTCTAATTAATGCATCCCACCCGATATGGTAACCAATATGGTGTCATTATGCAAAAGAGCTGGCTGTGATATTAGTGAGCAGTAAAGGCAAGGCAGCATGTAAAACTGTGCAGCAGTAGGAGTCTGCCCTCTGCGTTCTGCACGCTTCGTCTGCAACATGACAGCATTGGGGTCCATGGTTGTCCACTGGCGGCTAATTAATCTGAATCAAAGGAAGACAAATCCCATAAACATAGATGAGATTCGGGCACGGGTCCATAGGTGAGAGGGAGACAAGCCGAATGGGGGAAAAAGGAAGATTAAGAGTGGATTCTCCTCAGACCTCCTTTCCCTACTTTCTTCTAGAAGTCATTAAGATTCATGCGCCTGATCCTTCTCTGTGTGTGGCTCCTCACTGCTTACTCCATGCAACTCCAGCAAGAGAGAGAGAGAGAGAGAGAGAGAGAGAGAGAGAGAGAGAGAGAGAGAGAGAGAGGGAGGGAGAGAGAGAGAGTTAGAGAGAAAAAAATAAAACAGAACCTGCACACCCACGCCAGAATTAAAATGGTGATGCAGCACTTGTTTTCTGTCAACAAGAGAAAGCATACTGATAAAGCGAGGGAGAGTGAGATAGCACGAGATAGGGCGAGAAGAAGGGGGAGAGTGAGAGCGAGCACGAGGCTGACAGCTGGTTGGTATTCCTGAGGCTTAACCAGAGAGGCTGATGGTGCAGAGTGGACATCACCAAGAAATTTCAATGTGGATACAACGGCTTACTGTTGTCAGAGCCTTCACAGAGCCTTCACAGTTTATATACAGTCTTTCACCAGTTTGTTTGAATAAATCGACTCATATCAGAGATGAATGACCATATGTTTCCAAAAAATATATAAATGTGGTTCAAGATTTTTTTTTTAATTATACAACTTCCAAACATTGTGATGCTATAGCAAAGAGGTGTTGAAAGCAATTAACATTCGCCCTTCATTAAACAAGTGACCATATTTTCTAACTTTCACATTTCTTCCTGTTTTGTTTGAACTACAACAGATGAAGTGATGATAGTCATAAAAGGTTCTTTAGTTGAAAAGTTGAGGTAAGCATTGAAACAAGGGATGCTTTTGTGTTATTCCTGTTATTTTGCTTTACTCTTCTCCTGATGCCAGTAACACTAATGTGCTTCAGAACTTTGCTCACCCCAAGACTGTGCCCGTGACTGTCGCACTTCACTTCAATATAATAACACATCATATAAAAAAGCTGTGGTAGATTTTCTGCACAAAAAATGTGTAAGTGACGTCATCGTGCGTCTCGCAAAGCACGTTTAAGGGGCTTTTAGTTTAGTTGTATTCAGTATAATAAAAGCACTCCTCTATAGATTTCCAATGAAACATTAATCCAAGCAGGTTTTCTACACCACAAATGTTGAAGTTTTACACTTTCCAACATATTTTCAGATATTCAAATGGCATGGAAGTGGATATTTACACAGAATTTTAAATGGGAAAGAAACAAACCAAACAAGCAAGAAAGACTTGAACCAAGTCTGTCAACAAGTGTCTCCCATATATGTTATATTACAATCGTCTTCACATTGAACATATTCCTGCTCCAGTTGGCCAGCAAATCAATCAATTTTGCCCATTTGCACTTCTAATAAATTTTCCCCTCTCACTTCTTGTTTCACTTCAGTCTGGCAACAAAAGCAGAAGGGACAGGCACTGATAGAAACGTATAACTTACGGAACAGGATGTTTAAACATTAAACGATTCACCATGGAAACACAATGAGAAATACAATAACAAATGTGTCTATAGTAAAACTTTCTTCCTCTAGACTTTTAGCATTGGATCCATTATTGTGAACTCTGAAACCCATTGTTATGATTAGTGAGGCAGCCATGCTCGGATACAGACAATATTGATGTTAGATTATGGTTAAAATTGAACTTTCACACGGGTGTTATTTGAGTCACTTGTGACACCAAAACTGACTGCAGAACTTTCGTTGAAGATGCCAATATCTAGAGTTAGACATCTTAGTCCTCATGGCCAAAGTAAAATGTAGCTACTAGTGTCTTAAATGTTTAAATCTTACCATAGTTGTCTCAGTTGTTCTCATATATAAATAAATATAAACATGAGAGACTTCTGAACTCACTGGGAGGGAAAATAGTCTCAAAGATTTGTAGCCACCTATAATGAAAATCATGATCAATAATGTAATATCTGTAAATTACATAATAATTCTAACAGCTTTTAAATGTTATGAAACCAATAATGTAATAATTTGCCAATGGCATCATTTAATATTTGAAACAATATCCGAACAAACATTTTTCTAATAATGTCATAATGTTATTACTTTGTGGATGGGTTATTACACCTTCTAAGTGGCATTAACATATTCCTTTAAGATGCTTGATTACTGCAGTGAATAATGGAATAAAACAAAATGAATCTCCTTTCTTTGACATTTATTTCTTTTTTTTCTTTTTTGCAGTTTGGTTATTAGAACTAGGGGCAGTGGAAGACGTAGTCAATATATTCATCCGAAGATAAGATACTATGCAACACTCTCTCAACCATATTTGTAAATTAAAAAAACAAAACACGTTTTGTAACATTATCACTTCATTACATTTAAACTTGTGAAAATGTTTACATTATCTGCAAAGTATTATATTCCTGGCACTTATTACAATATTGGTCGCTTCAAGATTGATGCAATTCAAAACCAGCTATAAATTCCAAACATGAACCAGAACAATATATTTTCACTTAAATTTCATTTGCATTGATTTCCTCGTGCTGTGAGTAACTTTGAGTGAGGAACTAATGGGAAGAATAAGATTGACTCAAATGTGTGAAAGTTAAGTTGTAAGAATGTGTATTTTAACAGTCAGAACCTTCAGGACTCAACATCATTTCTGTCCCGATGTTGGAGTTGCGACCACGAGCATCTGGATCCAGCCTTCCTGCTTTCTCCAGGGGTAGACCGGGCTCTCGCTGAACCCAACCAATTCACTCAATAAACAGCTGGATCCTTATGTAATGAAATAGCCTTGAGTTCTGTGGAAAAAATAAAATAAAACCTGGGAAAAAAAGGTGAAACAAACTTCACATTTGTTTTGGCAGTGTGGAGTTCAACAGTCACTGACTATCATGCGGTCATGTTCATTCATCTACTGGGGCCAAAGAGCTCCAAGGCTGTCAAGCTCCGGCTCAACAATTTTCAATTCCTTAATAATTTATTGATGGCAGGCAGTCAAATTGCGTATCAATAATGTAGAAGGGGTTCAGTACAATGTTGATACAAAATACTCTTTCAGTCGGGCTCATTCATGCTCACAGACCTGCAGACATATGTACTATGTTTAGTCCCACGTGGTCCCGTGCTGGCACATTGCATGAATACAATCTGCATCAGTGAGCTGTGTAATGTTAGTGGATGACGGGGCAACTAGAAAAAAAATAAATGTCTTGTGTGTTCGTATAGGATTCTGTCTTTGGAAATGTACACAGGACAAAGCCTCCGTGGGGCTGGGAAAGAACTGTAAGGAACCACAAAGGCCCTTATTGAAAAAGAAAACTAATAAGAAAAGAACGAGGACAAATAGCAGAGCTACTGAATAATGGTTGATATCACGCCTGTATGTTTTTATGTTTCAATAACATGTCATTGGTCTGATTCTGTCACAGCAGCATTTTTGTAATTTTTGTGAAAACATACTTGACCACAACTGCTCTCAGTCCTTTGGACTTTGATATTGTGTGTTTGGATGAGAGCCAATCACGCATGTAGGACAAATTAAGTGACCAATGGCGGATTTCCATCTAGGTCAGCATCTTTTATTCAGGAGGCACGCGTACACAGTTACATGCCATCCCGCCCCGGGGGCCTTGCGAAGGCCCACTCTGCCACAGAGAGATGGCCCACCATTTTGTTCTGTTTTGAAAATGATCTCCATGCATGAGATTAGCTGGGGGGCCTGCAAGCTCTTCCCTTTGTTGTGCATCCCAGTTCGGATATTTCCCCGGCTGGTGTCTGCAAGTGCGAACGCGTGTTCGTTTAGGGTGTGTGTGCATGGTGCCAGGCTGCATTTGTGCATGAATGTGCATACGCTTGTGGGCGAGAGCATGTTTAATGAGGGTCTTGCTCATTGCAGGGTTGACTATGATCTCGATGGAGACATTTGATGCCTATTCTGTCAATAAAACCACAGCGCTCTGCAGTTGAGCTTCAGGATTACACTCATAGCATTTCAATCTGTATGTGGCGTTTGCTTCAATGCAGTTTGCAGCACAAACTATCACTTTGCACATATTGCATATGCCTTTGGAGTACTGAGTGAGGAAGTCTATGATGTTACAACACAGCACTTCGAGAGACTTTGGTGATTATCTTTTCCTTGGACTGTTTCTGACACCGCAATGGTGGACTGTGTTTCAATGCATCCCTACCAATGACTTAAACAAACATGAGCTTTTGATGAGAAATAACCCCATAATTGAAATGATGTTTGCATACAAGCAGACACACATATATGTAAAGTTAAAGCTTAAAATGCCACTGCACCAAATGTAAAATGCTCTCTCTCAGCCATTGGTTTTCCTCCACAGACTTAAAGCAGTAACAAAGCTACTAGACAGAGAGACAGAGAGTGAGAGATAGAGAGAGTAGTGAGATAGGGAGAGAGAGAGAGAGAGAGAGAGAGAGAGAGAGAGAGAGAGAGAGAGAGAGGGAGAAAGAGCGAGAGAGACTGGGGAATGTGGTTGCTATAGTAACCATCTGGTGGGTCTGAACAGTTTCTCCCTGGCATTCATTTCATCATATTGAGCCCCTGTCTCTCTTCCTCTCTCTACCTCTACCCTCACTTTTGTTTATCCCTCTCTTCCCCTCCTTCTCTCCTGGCACTCCATCTCTCTTATCTCCTCATCTCCATCTCGTGCTGCTCTCTCCCACTCCCTTACGAGCTGCATGCCTGCTGCCCTTCCTCCTTCGCCTCCCTTTCCCAGCTCTCCTCACTTTCAATGCGGGGTGGGGGGGTGGGGTGGGGGGGGGGGGGGGGGGGGGGGGGTCTAATGTTAATGCAGAGTGGTCTTTCCATCTCTGTCTTTTTGGCTGTCAGTCCATTTCTATCACCCTGCCCTGGCCCCTGACAGACCCATATGTTAAACCTGGACCTTCCCAAACAACAACAATGGATGAGGACATCCATAGTGCCAGAATTTGAGAGGAATTCAGGTTTTTAGAAGACGAGTAAAAAGCTGGATAGACATCAGAGAGGAAGCTTGCTTGAAAGATTGACGTCATCCGTAATCACGATTTAGATGCAACCAAAGTAGTGTTTGCCCCCATATCATAGGGGGACACAAATGCTTCCATGCTGCACTGCTCGAAGAAATATAAGGTAAAACCTCACTCATGAGCAAAAAGAATATACTGTGATGTAGTATTGAAGGGACTTTTTATTTTCTCAAACAACGACTGCATTTTCCCCCTTATCAGGAGTCGTCCTTGTGAATTCCCAGCAGAGTCTCAATCAGCAGGAGAATACCTGATCCCAATGCCAAATGAGCTTGCCCACTGCATAGGCGCATGCACATACACATTTCTTTATGTGTGCACATGAAAAAAAGGCATAAACCATAAAAAAACGAAACACATTTGCAAAGGTGTGAAATACAAACTCTGCCCCACCATTTGCACAATAAACACAAATTGTTCCCATCATGTAAAGCCTATTGATCTGCATCAAGATGGAGGAACAGCAGTTTTCTCAGAGAGCGGTTCAGGACGTGAGGTCACAGCACGTATTTCCTTGCCAGAAACAAAGGTCAAATTCAGGAGTCTGGTGGAGAAGAGCTCTGGGTTTCCACAGGGACGACCATGTGAGAATCTGTCAGACTTGTGTGTGTGTGTGTGTGTGTGTGTGTGTGTGTGTGTGTGTGTGTGTGTGTGTGTGTGTGTGTGCGTGTGCGTGTGCGTGTGCGTGTGCGTGTGCGTGTGTGTCTGTGATTGTTAGTGACATATGAACGTTCCCTTCTCATTCCTACAGTCTTATCCTTCTGTCGCTCCCTGTCCCTTGTAGTGCCTCTTTTCTTCTTCCTCTTTCCACCTCTTCTTCTACACCTGTCGGAGCTTATGTAACCGAACAGCCACCCAGAGCTTGACTTTCATCTGCCCCCTTTCACAGCGCCTGTGATTATGTTCTCATGAGTGCTCACTACAAAAACCTCCTTGCTACAATATTATTCACACAGTAACTGAGTAAATTAGACCTCCCACTACATGAAAATAGGATCTATTTACAGTAAAATGTCCATCCGAGTATTTTTGAGTTTTTTTGGCTGTCCCGCAAAGGTCAGCACATGAAGTGTGGGCAGCTTCTACCTCATCTCCGAAAAACAAAAGAAACACTCGATTCTTCAGACGGCTGTGCTTATATTTTTGGAAATGTGTTTTAGCGATGTAGGCTTGACTGTGCAACCATATGCAGCACAAAACTATATGATGTTATTGTTACAAATAAAATGACATATTTTATAATAGGACAACATCAGAGTGATATCTTGATAAACGCTTCATTCATTATCTCCAACTGCTTCATTTCACAGAGGGGTAAATGGATCTTTTCCTGGCTGACATTGGGCAGAAGGTGGTCTACCTCCTCCTTAAAATAGATATAAAAGCAGGTACACTATGGGCTTCTGGAGACGTTATTTACCTTTATGTCAGGAACTGTCTGAGGCCTCCTCTGACTCTACATTACAGGATTTAAATTTTAGTTAATCACAAATGAGGACGTATACATTGGCGACTTTGTACCTGAACTGAGTTTAGAGTAGCCTCTTTCATGTTTCAGTTAACTTTTTGCTATTCCTTTATTATTGAATAAATTTGCAAGTGCACTTCACGTTTCTATCATTTATCAAATTCATTGCGTAGCGACACATGTAATTGTATGGTACAGCATATAATACAATGACAAATACGTTTTCTACATTCTAATTAGTTCTTTATTTTGATTTAAGTTTTTGTTTGATTGAAACATTCAGTGTTACTGGAGAAACAGCCTCACATCATCATTTTACTCTTGAAATATGTGAAATACATTCAGAAAACAGAATGAATAACCAAATAGATAAATAAAACTGGCAATTCCTCACGCGGCTGATAAATTGAAGTCGCACTTAATAACTCTGGCAGCAGAGTTTACTGGGCCACCTGTTCACATTTTTTGTCTCTATTTCAACTAAAATGAGTCATGTTTGCAAATCTGTGCTTGCAGTGTGCTTATTGAAGTCTACTGATCCGATATTGCTAAATATTTAAAGTTGTATCTCTGAATCAATCCTTCATCCTGGAAGAGATCCCAGAGGCTTTAGCAGCTGGGGAAAAGATTCTTTCATACCAATAGTATTTTATTTGAAGACTAATCCAGCTTTAAAACACACACAGACACAGACACACACACACACACACACACACACACACACACACACACACACACACACACACACACACACACACACACACACACACACAGATGCATCTATTATCGAAGTCTATCAAGGTTGCATATGGAATTGAATGGTCTTGATATGTTACAATAATGCACATTTTTAATCAGTCATCTTTCAGCTTTCTATAGATTTTATGACACGGTGTAAACAAAAGACTTTGTCCTGAAGAACAGTCGGAATCCCTTATCCTTATTCTCAATTAGATAAAATCTGAGGTAAAACAGTTGAACATGTTTATTGACTCTATAAGAATCTCCAAATAATCATAAAGAAAGTAAATATAAAGCAGAATATAAACCATAATCTCTAAAGTTAAGTGTCTTTTAGCTTCTTTCCTTCTCTTATTTAATTTGGTTGTTGTATTAATAGTATAGGATCATTTCAAGTACCTACTTACTTAAATGTTGCATCTCACATGAAACTAAGATTTTTTTTTTTTTAAAAGCCTCTGAAACATCTAAACTCAACTGGATCACCTGATTATGTGTCGCTCTGCTGCTCGGCTGCTCCTCTTCCATGAAGCTAACTAACTCTGTCATTGTGGCCATTATATTTATAGAAGCACAAAGGGCAAAACTTTTTTTGTTGCTAGACTGATAATTACTGCTTTTTTTAATCTGCAAATTAGTCAGATATTCAGAAGAAACCCTCAGCATTGGGCAGTCTTCCACTTTGTGATAATGTATGTCAATATTTGCAGAGAGTGTTGAAGGTGGTGATTTTATCTGATCTTTTTTTCTACTCCCAAAAAATATTCTGCTGTTGACGTGTGTTCCAAAGTGACACTTGTCCCCTTTGTGCTATAGTGAGTTTATCTGCAGTCCGGCACTTAGTTGATGCAATTTGCAGCTTTCTGGCTGATGCTC
Organism: Lipophrys pholis; assembly: GCF_963383615.2. Classification (NCBI taxonomy): domain Eukaryota; kingdom Metazoa; phylum Chordata; class Actinopteri; order Blenniiformes; family Blenniidae; genus Lipophrys; species Lipophrys pholis. Next base: position 18,631,311 of record NC_137637.1, read on the forward strand.
CTACCATTTCAGTCACACGGATTTAGAGTCTTGGGTGTCTTTTGACCAGTTCATTCTGCATTGACCATTTATCCTCTCTTTAAAAAGTGTCACTTTATTCTTTTTCTGATAAGAAACAAGCGTGGCTGCATTTGTACTGTGTGTGAGACCTATAGTAAGTATGCATATATCTGGCAATCCATACACTGAAAAACCTGCAAAGTCATTGAAGGTAGTGAGGATGTTTTGAAGACAGAGAAGCTGAACAAACAATAAATAGCTTGATAAAAAAAGCATATTTGAGAACGAATGACTTATTTCGTCCTGTTTCTCTTTTCCGTGCGATTACATGTCTCTGGTTACGTCTTGTGTTTTTAGTTGTATGGGAGTAGTAGAAGCTTGTGTTAACACTGCAGAGTCTGGCTCTCACTGCATTATTTTGGATGAAGAGATCCACCATGCAGACAATCATAAACCATTACTCCCGCCATGGAACATCCTCTCATCCTGTGTGAGGGGATAGGCTGTTTCCGCAGTAGGCACCATTGTCATGGTTGACTGCCGTCTTGCAAGAAGGGACTATTTTGGAAGGATAATACGGTCACGCCACCGAGTGAATAGGGGGTCTTGAGAGAAGACGGCAGAGATAAGAGAATAAAGAAGATTCCATTAAAGCGAGCGATGGTATCAAGAAGAGGCTCAGGGAAGACTATTCTGCACCGAAAACCCAGCGCAGCACCCATCCAGTGCAAGGTGCATCTGTTACCATGGTACCCGGCACAGGCAGCCCCTTTCATGTCTGTCAAGATGGGGGGGGGGGGGGGGGGGACTCGCAATATGTTGGTCTCGCCTGCAGTTGGAGCTGAAACGGACATGTGAGTGCCTGTGTGTGTGTGTGTGTGCCGCACGTACGTGATCCCCGCACACATCACAGGTTTAAGGAGCTGTACGCTGACAGAGGCTCGTCACACAACATGAATCATTTAGTCACCACAGCAGTGCTGGAAATGTCACGTCTCATCACTGTTCCTCATGCCTCAGTGCCCCAGCACCATTTATATCCCTGGCAGTGGACTTAAAGAGGGGACTTGATTAAAGAGAGAAGCTGAGATTTTTTTTTAAATGCAAACAGACATTTATTGCATTGGGAAGCAGTGGTGTACATTTTCCCCACAAAATCATTTGCAGTACTGTAGCACTTGATTAGATCGTAGTCTGTTGTGCAATTGTCCGAGCCGAGTGTCTCAACTTTCCTGAAAACAAATCAAGACAAAGTGCCCGTTTCAGATTCTTGATGGGATTATTTGCTCATCGTTCTTCCCGCTTCTGTATCCTTCCACATCTGATGTTTCCAAGGAATGGGATGCTACGTCCTCACAGTGGAAAAATGCTGACTTCACTTTCCTTGGCAATCCAATAACAACAGGAGAAACTGTACAAGGAACATGTCCAAAAGTTAGCCAAGCTATCTGCTATTTTCTTTCCTTCTGATACAAAACTAGATTTTTGTATTTTTGCTACAGTTTTAAAACAGTTTAAAAAACAAAAAGCAACATCAAATACATCATTCCTTATTGTAAACCACAATCAACACTAACAGTAAATAGTACTTTGTTATAATCTTTATTCCAAGATATTAGGCCACTGTACAAATCAGTGTGAATCGTACAGTACAACGCAGAATTAAGACTGTTTCTCGAGGTTTGTCATTCAAAGCTGTATACGAGGTGCTTCAAGAATACACAAGAGTTTCAGAATTTCTGCCATGCATGCATGATTTTATATTTGCCATGCATGAGTTGGTATTTCAGTGTTTTAAGAAAGAGCCCTAAAAAATGGCAACCCAACAAAACGACTGAACTCAACGAGTAAATGTAGAAAGCACAAAAAAGAACAAGTACTCCGGTACAGTATATCGCTCATGAGATTTGGCACACACAATAATGCACAATGCAATATAAATAGATTTATCAATAGGGTGTGTACAGTCAAGTTACAGTATCAACCAATCCAGGTGAAAGCCTGGGAAGCTTACAAACAGGTGGGAGGTTTACTGTATATAAATGACTCATTAGCTGCAAAGTATGGTAACAAAAAACACTCAGGCAACATCAAGAATTGTTAAGTGAAAAAAAAATCAAATCTCCCAGTTGCTCAGTTTTCTCAACATAGAAAAAAAAACAAAAAAAAAAACAAATTCTGTCCCTTCGGCCTTCAGTCACTGAAAAAGCCATTGTTCCAAAAGATCAACAGTAAATAAAGTCTTCAACACAGAACAAACCAGTTTAACTGTTCCCACTTTGTGCAAGAAAATATGGGCTACCCTTTCCATATTTACAAACTCTGGTATTCACATGCCCTCAATCAAAATGATGAGCAGAAAGAATGATACTATAGGTTTGATTGATAAGATATAGGAGAAGTGTGTGCTTTAGTTTTCATATTAATTTATGTCTGTATCCTGTCCCTGATTTCTGCATTACGACAGCGTTGCCTCCTTATTTTCTCCTCGGCCCCCCCAACCTTGTCTTCCCCCATGTTTGAACTTATGGCGAACCCCTGCAATTGAGGGTGTATATGCATGGCTGTGTGCGTGTGTGTATGTGCACGATGGGAGGGGGGGGGTCCACCTGGGGGTCTCCTCTGCCGCCATCTCCCACCCCTGCCAGTGTGTGTCATCCGGACGGCCATGACTGACTGGGAGAGGCAGGTGTGGAAGTGCTGCTTGCTGCCACATGAGAGAAAGTGCTTATATACAGTGTCTTTGGATTAAAACTGGTAAATATCGCCATAAAAAATTTCAAGAGTGTCTTTAGGGGGGTTGCGATCCGCGCGCTCTAAGCTTCTGCTGGGGTCTTCTCTGTTCCATTTTTCAGGGCTCCATCTTCACCATTCTCATCCTCGATCACAACTGTGGATGACAGGGAGAGAGTTAAGGAGGGGTGCTCATTTTGGTGTGGCGTCTTGAAAGAAATTTACCATTGACTGACAGGAGGGCATTAGACCCCAGCGTCATTAGCACTGCGCTGTATGAGCAGGACTGATGTGAGCATGCATGAGCAAGTGGTTCCAAGCAAAATGAAAAAGATAAGCATGCAGACTGTGTTGCGTCTGATGCGCATTTGGGAACGTGCATGTGTTGGTGTGTGTGCGTCCTTGCTGTCCACCGGTAGGGGCAATGCCCATGTTTGCTCATGTCGCGTCTGTGCACTACTGTACATGCAACTGTGCCTGCTGTCTGTCAAGTCTATGCGTGTATGTACCGCCACAAGAGAGCATCAATTTTCAAGGACGACTTAATGGCTGCATTACAAGAAATGATCTTAAAAAAACAAAAAACAACAACTCAACAAACCTGACTTATTCGTGCAAACAAATCATTCAGAATAACAGCACATATATAACACCACACATTCATCGAGGAGGGGGTATTCAGATAAAATCAGTTAAGCGGCATTCAGTGGGCATTTAACGGCGCGCACTGCGCATCCAACTGGCGTTGCAGTGCGAACAGAATATTTTAAAAGCCATACATTACAACATGCATGCAAACAGCAGACTTCCTCTCTGATCATCAGAGTCCACTGAAAACCTCGTTAAGGCAACAGTGTTATTGCGATCAAGTGAAAACAGCCTTAATTATGGCGCAACGTCAACCTCCGTGCGCATTCACAACATTACCATCCAAGCAAAAAAGACGCCTTAATTATATAATTACCCCGTTTGCTCCTGCCTATTTGTCCGAGTTTCGGCGGACGTTTATTCTGTGAGCCGTTGAAGAAGTTGTTGGTGTCTTGAAGACGACAGGTGAAGGAAAGGTGTCCCTCGTCGCCCTCATTTCCATAATGACTCATATTTTCTTCGTTGAAAGGCAGCACTTCCGACATCTCCAAATGCGTCTTTATCACCAAGGCGCACAAAGTGAAATGTAAAGCTCGTCGCCAAGCTTGAACCCGGTCGTCTGTAACAAACAAAAGAGGGGGGAAAAAAACAAGTGCAATCTGCAGGCACGACCTAGCCCTTTCTGTTTACCCCGAAGACACGTGTCGGTCTCCGCAGGTACGCAACAGAAATAACGGTAAACTAAAATGTCCTTAATTTCCTCGCGCGTGAAGCTTCGGCAACATTATTTTTTTTCTTAAAAAAAGGAGAGAATCCAGAGGCGGCTCTTCTCTGTGCGTATTGCTTTGGAAATGGAGGCGCACGCAGCCTACAATGGAGCCGTGGAGCGCCCGCTGGTTTCGAGCGGCTGAACCCGTCGCACGGAAAATCTCAAGAAGAAATGCAAATTGGGGAGCGATGCAAAACACGGATCCCGGGGAGACCTGGCGAGGGAGTTGTGTGGGGGGTTTTCTGGTGCAGCCCACAGAAGCTTCCAGCTGAAGTCGTGGCGTACCGAACGCTCCACTCTCCGGGATCTGGACGCAATTAAACAAAAGGGCGATTTTGAATTCAAAGATGGCACGCTCATGCGAACCAGCTCAGATCTTTGAAATGCGTCGTTTTCGCGCCACCACTCGACCAGTCGGGGGATATGAAATCCCAAAGCCTCTCTTGCACGATTTCTAAAAAAATTTCCAATGCGTTTGGAGGTTTTGATGAGGACACGGATCCACCTGGTCAGAGCTCACCAGAGGATGGCAGCATCTTCATAGACAGGGATGTGACTTTTGGCCCCGTGTGGCGCACATTCGGTTGCGTGCTAAGGAGCTGTGCTGGGTTTACGCGTTTGCACGACTCAAATTAAAGTGCGTAATATCAATGCGGATGATGTGAACGAGTGGACATCTGCTTCAACAGCAGAAGATCCAGGTTGAAGGAGAGAAACATGGTTCAAGTGCAGTATTCAGGTCCATCAATTGATCACTATGAAAAAGGCTCATGTATGTTCTTTTGTGTATATTGGCATACTTCCAGCTTTTCTCATATGATCTATAATAATACACGTTAAAAAAAAGTCTCTTTAGTATCCCTGAATGAGGCTGTTGTAAGCCCAACATTTCTGATTTTGACCTGCTGGGTAAAGCACTGGGTGAGGTTGAAAATGGCAGTAAACAATCAGAGCTTCCATATTTTTGATCATTCTTTTAACAAACAAACAAACAAATGCGTGTGCGCACACCCACACACAGACCCACACACAGACCCACACACACACACACACACACACACACACACACACGCACACACACACGCACGCACACACGCACACCTAACAAGATCCAGTTGGACCACACTGTGGTGTTATATTGGCGCAGGAGGTGTAAACTTTCAAGATATCAGGCATGAAAACCGGTTTTGCTTAAATTTATCCTCCTGGGATTTTTTTTTTTTTTTCCAAAACAAAACAAATATATGTGTAATTAACACCCATTGCTGTCCAGCCTAGACAACAATGTACATTTATATCATCTCCATAAGGACAAGAGGACAAAGGGATGTGCAGACAGACCTATACAGACCATCCTCTTTCAGATGGACCAAATACAAAGACAGCGAAATGAAAAGAGATGAAGCTGAACTTTGGGGTAAATGTTGTTCATTAATGAAAGAGGAAGGGCTGCCTTTACACACTACTCCAGTTCTTTCAACATGATATATACATAGTTCCATCCAAACAGGTTGGTATATTTAATCCTAATTGAAGTGAGAAGTGAGTTACTTTTTCTTTTACATCAAGTGATGATGTGTTAATTTTAAATTCAGAAACCAGTGGGCAACATTCCACAAAGTGACATATGAGGTCAGTGAGATGAACTAATAAAAGGCAGTCTAAGGATGTGGTACTCAACCCTTTTTTCCTCCTTGGAGACGCTCAGATCGAATGAATTGTTTAAATTATACTTATTTTCGGTGATGCTACTGCTAACAAAAAGGAAGTTCCTAGTACTAGGGATTGCTAAGTCAGTTTAAAGCTGCTGAGATTTCTGTTTCGCACGTAAATTGTGTCTTTAAAACAATAACTACTCACAGGCAAACAGTAAAAACTCATCAGGCATTTGTGGGTTTGGCTGTTGTTTTAATTATATTGTTTATTGTACAGTTGTATTTTTATTGTGATGATAAACATCTAAATGTTCAACAAAATGTTTCCAGACTTCACACATTTTTCTTCTTTTTTTTTACTTTACTAAAATCCCAGTGAAGGAGACGAGTTTTTCATAATATTTGAAAATGAGATATACACATAAGACATATGTCTGTTAGTGATTACATTAGTATTCAATGTAATATCAGAAATATGCAAACATAGTTAAAGTGTGATTCACCAGAATCCCGTCCCATTTTCAAAACATCAACTTTTCTAAAGGGAAGAATATCAAAATATTTCAACTTGATCGCTGTCAGTATTTGGAACATCTCGTGTACGATCCGTAGATGGTGTGATCAATCCACCGACGAAATCTGGAGACCGCCGTGTAGACGCCAGGAAACTGAGCATCACCACACCCGTTGCCCCAGGAGACCACACCAAAGACCCGTCCCCCACACACCAGCGGCCCGCCAGAGTCTCCCTGCAGGGACAAGGCCACACCCTCTATCAGTTACCATAACACAATGTCTTTCACAGAGGAGTTTTCAGTTTCACATAATGTTTCTGTAAAGCTGCTTTAATGTCTTTGATTGCTGTTACTGGATCCAGTGAATTATACAAAGACTGAGAGCCGTGGGGCCTCGGAGGCAAGTGTTTCAAGAAGCAATAACTATCCTTGTGGGTTGGATGACTCAGGCATGAGGTTCGTGTTTGTTGTATGAGAAGAAAAACACTTTTTAAAATTACAGAGTGATTGGATTTGAAGCACATTAACACCCTGTTCCCACAACCTAACTATATAAATACTATAATATATCTAGATTACACAATCAAAAATGTGCCTACTATATTCAAAATAAATACAAATAGAGGGAGCACAAGAGTTTGTGTTTGTCATTGTTTTTATTTATTTCTCCTGATGTGAATGACTATTTCACATGGCGTTAACCTTTAGAATACAATTTCACTACACGCAAAACTGATGATGCCTGCAAAAAGCAAATATGGAAAACTATAATTGGCAATCTAATGTTCTAGTGTGTGTGATGTTATATATTCACATTTGGCTGTATGTCTTTCTAAAATAAAGTTCAGGGCATGTTATGCACAGAACAGACTCATAATTCATACAGAGGAGTAAAATTTAAAGGTGGCCAAATTTACATAAATGTGTGGTGTTATTGTGTTTTATAATTTGAAAACATTGTCTCTTAGATTCGCTCATCACTCACTTAGAAAAGCCAACAGTAAGTTGTCTACTGCAGTGTTAAATATAGCGCTTTTTAATTAGTCATTCAGTTCTTTACCTAAGGCAAAATATAGCCTACTGGTATATCACACATTGGATTCCATGTAATTTCTCGCTCACGCTGAAGGCTGAGCAGAAGCTCTTTTATAACACAATAAAACAACCCAAACCATGCTGTTGTTTGCAGCTACAAATGAGTTTATTTCAAAATTACAGTCAGCTCTTCTGGTGCTTTTCTCTCTCTTTTTTTTAGGGACGGGGCTGCTTTTTTTCCTCTACTCTCATGCTACTAAAACAAAACTCATTCCTGAGGTTGCACTGCCACATCAGTTCAATAGAAGCTGGTAGCTAAACCAACACTGACATGATGAGCTCTATCCTCATACTGCCAGGGAAAGGAACGTCTCCTAAATCCAAGTTATTGTTTTGCGCTATTGTGAGATGATGAAGAGAGGCATCACTTGAGTTATGGGATATACCCTGGAGAATTTGCTGTCCATTGGGTCTTTATCCTAATGTGACAAAACTATGGGTTTGGGTGTTGTTGGATTTGGCATGGGGCACAAAAAGTGGTCTCCTGGGTGAAAATCCCTCTGGTTTATCCACCTAACTCCTTCCAGGACAAGTGATCCTTCGGTGTATTTCTTCAACAGAAGTGTGTTTAACCATTTGTACATATGATGATTTAAAGGGAAATATTCAGCATTTCACAGAATAACTCATCATGCTTATCATATTAGGTTTGATTATATTGGTACTATATTGGAACTTCTGGCTCAAACAACCCCCCCCCCCCCCCCCTTTTTTTTATTTTTAATGAAGACACACTGTAGCTCTGTACCTTGCAGGCATCTTTTCCACCAGTCCTGTAACCAGCGCACATCATGTTTGTTGTGATGTTACCGTTGAAGGAGTCACTGCTGTTGCAACGTGACGCTGAAACAATGGGGACCATGACTGTCCTCAGTGTGACAGGGGCCTGGGATCCACCCCAACTATTGTGGCCCCACCCAGACACACGACACACATGACCCTCGATCACGCCCGTCCCCTGCCTTGGAAGAGCAACCAGTGACACGTATTTGTTCAGGACCATTGGAGCCCGCAACTAGACAGAAAATCAGAGGGGACAGTTCCACAAGTTGAGCACACTGAGAATTAAAGAGTCTTTATAATGGTTATATGTGGTTGTATAAGTAGGCAATCATTAATAAAACACTTTTTTCTCAATCGTTTTTGATTTCTTGGTTTTTACAGCCTCCAAAACACAACTTTAATTAACTCAGTTCACAACAGCAGCAGGGAGCGATTTATAACCCAACACACCAGCATGTTATTTGCTACCTGCCACTCAAACAGCAGATAAACTAATAAAAATGATATATTATTACATTATGTAATGATATGATATTGTTGTATGACAATAACAACATTTGTGCGTGACATAGTCCCTGCAGTACCTTAATGAGCATGATGTCATTATTGTTGGTGCTCCTGTTGTACAGCGGATGGGTGACCAGCCTGTGGGTCTTAGCATACTGCTCAGTGCCCTCGAAGATATTTACTTTGTAGTCGCCAGCTACTATCATCATCTGCTCTGCCCTAAAAGACAAAAGACTTCCATTAAATCTCATTGAAATATTAATAATTGGTAAAAAAAAAAAAAAAAAAATGTGCCACTTGAACACAGTTTGCTGTGCCTCCTCATGAGCTGGTATATCTTATACTGTTTCTTCAGCTTCTTTTCTTCTTAGTCTCCCTCATCAAACCCACCTGGCCGTCTGTATTCCACATGACACCATCACAGAGGAGTAGCTGGTCAGCACTTTAGTGTAGCTACTGCAAACATACCAGAGCTGGCTAATAATGGCAGTGAGACACTGTAAACCCCAAATAAGTAACTGGCTGGTGTGTGGCTCGGAGTTGGAAGACTAGTCTTCAGGAAATTTCACTAATCTATTCACCTCGTCATCCTGACGACATTGCCGGCACATGGAGGTTGAGTATCATGAACAGGGCATGCTACAGTAAAGTCTTAGTTGTGTCTATAAAGTGAAAGCTATACTCTGCTGTGTGTTGGTCAAGCCGAGAGATTTGGGCCGTCGCACTCCAGTGAACAGGTCACTCAGATCACCAACAGCTTGTGAACAAAACACAGTTAGCTTCTTACCCTATGTTGATGGCGAGCCTTGATAGCTGTAAATAGCCTGTGGAGGCTGCACTAAGACAAACTGGCTGGTTAGAGTTTGGTGGAGGTTGGTTGTCGTCAGTTCATCTTCAGTAGTACTTTATTACCTTATGTGGGTCCAATCCTGTGCAGGAGCAGTTTACATGACATGAAGGAAACAATACAGACATTGACTACATCTATTTAAAACTATTCAACAGAGACTCCCATCGATTCATTCAAAACCTTGAAGAGCAGCAGGCACAAAGAAGTTCCTTAGTCTGTTTGTTCTGCATTTTGGCTGCGGAAGTTTCCGGCCAGATGGAAGAAGAGAGAACTCACTCCTGAGTCGATAGCTCATGTCAGCCAGAGAAGACCTGGCTTCACTCAGGGATCTCACCTTGTAAAGGTGACAATAATCAGACTGTGTTATTGACAGTGAAGCTACAAAGTATCTGAATAAAGCTGGGGGGCTTTCTTACAGACTCCATCAACATGAGGAGCAAAACTCACCTTATTGTCTTTTCCTCATCTTCTTTAGTTTTAGTTTTTTTTATACTTGTCTAAGACTCTGCTCTGCTCAGTGTGCAAAAGGCTTATGCTCGTGAACATTTGTGAATTTTGAGAACTCTTTGTGAAAACCATAAACATTAAAACTATTATAAAAGATATATTGACAAATCGAAGTCAGGTATGATGTTAAAAGAAACAGTGATACGTCGTGGTTGTAGCTCCCTACCATTTAACTTCCACTGAAACATCTCTTGTGTTTTGAAAGGCTGGACAAGATAAATATTTAATCCAGAGCATGGAAACAAAAATCCTGAGATAGTGAGATTTGTTTTATTTGCCTTTTCATCAGCGGAGGATTCTGTTTCCCACAGACTTGGATTCATTTGGCCAAGATGGCCTGCTGTTCTAACTGATGATGAGCGGCTGGTGGAGGCACTGAGAATATGAGAATAAAAAAAACATCAACTTCTTTCCCAAATGGCTAAAATCAGAGTACCCTAAAAACACATCATGACAAAAGTAAATTAGGTTTGATAGATTTGTGTGATACAATCTGATGCAGTGTATTTAGTTTGTGATAATATTTGTATTGGTGATATTTTCTGACCACTATGATGGCAAAGTGAAATCTGATGTCACCACAGCCCCAGTATTTTATATTTTCTCTTCTTATTTTTATGTGGAAAAACTATTCCCGGATGAAAAACATGACAAGTACACAAAGTCAAAGATCAGAGTATGCATATGAGTTGACCGTGACCCCTGTGACCCGTTTCTCGGCCAAGGAACAATGACTTACTGTGCACAGGCAGTGACGGGACAGTATGACAGAAATCTGGCCAATTTCCTGGAATCAGACAGGATAACACCACACTGCCTCGCTCTCTCCCCCCCACTCAGTGATGATGCATCAAGGTCAGCTGACTCACCTGCATCTGTGCTGTTTGACTTCTCCATTGATGTTTATTTTATGCTGAGATGAAGTGCAACATTTTGATTTAACCTGCCTGTACCTGAATGGATGTGTCAGTTTTATTTATTTATTTATTTATTTTAATCATCTGTTGGGACCATCTGCTCCTAACATCCTGCCAGGTTTACTTGTATACAGTATCTTCTTGTCCACTGGAAAATTGCCAGTACGACGTCACTATCAGAGTAAACATGCTTCAGAAACAGTTCACCTTGAGCGAAGTTGCAGTTATCAGGTCACATTTAGAGGATAATTATACAAGTAAACACCCCTGAAGGAAACCTTTCACGCTTTCTATAGTTTCTGTCAGATTCATAGCCTCATACGGTTGTGATCGAGTGAAGTAATGAGGTCAGGTGCATATTTATGCACCTCCTTTGGAAAAATAACTGTGTTTTCAGATTGCTATGAATCTGTCTTTTAGACAAGCTGACACCAGCTTGTCACGGTTTTCCTATGTTACAGGTGTCTACTGTACACTTCATTTGTTTGAGAAAGAATGAGGCTGATGTCAAATCACAACCACTGGCTCTTGCTTGTCAACAAGCACAGCACAGCACAGCACAGCACAGCACAGCACAGCACAGCACAGCACAGCACAGCACAGCACAGCACAGCACAGCACAGCACAGCACAGCACAGCACAGCACAGCACAGCACAGCACAGCACAGCACAGCACAGAAAGTTAGGCTCACTGGGTTGAGCCACAGGGAAGTGTTTGACAAGACAAAAGCTAAAACAACACATTTTGAATAGAGAGTAAACCCATTGGGCTGGTACCAAGTAAATAAGACTTAAAGATTGAATGCATTGTAGACTTTCTATTATAAAACGTGAGGAGATAACGGTGCCTGACAAT